>NC_071099.1:24980777-25128277 GCF_027358695.1 Spea bombifrons | reverse complement strand
AGGAGCACTTTGGGAGTATTTGCTATTAAAAGGTTTGTGGCAGTAGAGATAACTGTGAGGTCCATGCTGGAGATGTCTCCTGCCACGTGATATACAGCTCCAGCGCTGCGAGGGGTGTAAACGAGAACCCGTGTGCGTGCGTGGAAAGCGTTCCCATTGATTTCAACAGGAGCTCTTTCTTGACATTGATTGACTTCTTCAAGTGGCACAAATCATAGGATCACGGAAAAATTAAGGAAAAATATAGCCCGAACGCGCAGTTTAGTGATTAGAACCCATGGTCTTTTCAAAAAACCTTCCTAGGATGTATTCATTTGCCCTCGCACACAAATCTTCCAATGCCCTCTACCCACTCACTTTCAGGATTAAAACTGTGTGATCTGCAGATTCAGAAATATCTGCTGGGAGGAAGAAGGTAACACATCGTGGCAGAGAGGTTAGCTGTTAAGAGGATGGAGAGGTAAAAGTGGAGGGGGGAAGCGAGGTGAGATTTGCAGGGGAGGGAGGGGGAAAATGAAGGGGAGGGGGGCGATACGGGGTAAGGAATGAGACCCACCGGGCTGCTGTTATAGCTTTCATATAAGGAGGCGAAGAAATAACAGGGACAAACACAGCGTATCATTAGTGACCATTTACACGCTGCTTAAACTTGCAGGCTAATTAAATCCGGGAGAAGTTTTAATAAGTGCCTGGGTTATAGAAAGCTGACACACACTCACAGGACAGCTTAATTACCCGGAAAAGATAGAACGAAGGCACGGAAAATTGTCTGCGCTTGGTAATAACGTGGGCAGCTTGCTTAATTCACTGTTTGGCAGGTTGGAGTTATGTATCTGGTTGGGCACGGCAAGTCCCATCGTCCAGAGAAAGGGGGATACCGTAAGCAAATATCAGACTGCCTGTCTGCTCGCATGATGGGTAATAGTGGCAAAAGTGGCACATCCAAATAACAAGCACGGATAACTGTTAGGTTGGGTTACCAGGGCAAGCAGGTGATACATATGCCCCTCTTTCCTCCCCTGATGCCCCTCTTTTCTAGGAGCTCAGAATGGATGTTGGTATTAGGGTATTACAGGGTTCTACGGCCCTAAAAGTTACATTAATGTTTAAAAAAACTTTAAAACTCTGTTCATAAATAAACTTTAAATTGAATACATTGTTATACGTCTGATGGATCAGAATTCTCCCCTGAAACCAACTAAGAAGGTTCCAAATGAACTAATGTGAAGTTATGATGTCATATGCACAAGAAGATGGGTAGTGGAAGAGTAGATCGGTTGACCCATTTCTAGGTGGCTGTGGTCAATGTCCTGGGTCAGGCCTAAAACAGTAATCCACATAAATCCACCATTGATGCACAATGTAGACCAATTGGAGTTGCCTCCAAAGATCGAGATGTTCTCTTCTAGCCAGTACTAAACGGGTGAGCACGTTGTTGGGTGGAGATCAATATTTTTTTATATAAGAACACCAGACTGTTTGGGAAGGAACAGACACAACGGCAGTGAACTGACCCCAAGAAAGAGAGAAAACAGAATTGCAAAGTTCATACCTCTTATTTGGCCCACATAGAAATAAGATGTAGTTAGATAAGCTTGCGGGTCCTCACAGGTCTCTTCTTCTTTCCATCTGAAGAATAGACCTCTGAGGTCCTGAGAGTTAATGTAACTTGATATATTTTCCAATGTTGGTCCATTTCCTCTTGGGCTTGGGTGGCTGTATCCATTATTTTTCTTAAAGAAAATTGGATTAAAAAATGTAGAAATTGTTAGAAACCGAGAGGAAGGGGAGCAGAACAGAGAGGCTCTTTTCTTTACAATGTCACGAAGGCTGGAAGGTGCGGGGTGGGTTGCCGGTTCTGATGGGGAAGTGTCCCTTTTTGGCACTTTGAAATATCGGGAGGTTTGTTGTCAGCATGAATAGAGTAACCATCCATTGTCTTCGACTCAAACCTCTGTTGGTTAAGAATGGTTAATGTTCTAATGCCTCTCCAAAATCTGCATAACAATGCATTACAGAATTCTGTACAAGTGGCTAATACAATAAGCCTTCCAGGATTTAATGCCTCACACAATACATTTTATATTAATCTCCTGCAAATGAATCCGCTATTTCCAGATAAGTGCAGGTTAACCCTTGCAAAGCCACAGGAAGCTGCTCTACTTTGGTATATATGGCTTCTCTTGACCTTGTGTGGGTCTCCATTTCTTGGTGTTGGAAGTGGGCGCCCAGTCTTGGGTGGGTGATCATCAGGTTGTGTTGGTGGAGCTTACGTGATGGAAAGGATAAGAACATGATTGTCCACAGATTTTTTTGGATGTGGGGTGGGAAGATTAGCTCTATTCAAGGACTGGGGCATAAGCAGAACTACCCCCCCCCCAGTGTGGACACCCATCGACAGGCAAAGTTTAAATAGGGTGTCGATAGCGAATTGGAGAAACTGGATGAGACAAAACATAGAATCCTTAATCGGTCGTTAGTCTTGTCTTGGATTCAGTAGTAGCCTCTACCACTTCTACTGGGGACCTGTCAAACGAGAAATTTAGAATGTTCTTGCATGTTCTTTAAACTGATATAAGCAGATATAAGTTCTGAAAGTCCCCGGGTATTAATAATTCTGGTCCCTAAACATGTATACATAATGGAAAAATAATTAAACTGAAAAAAAGGAATCCAAATGAGACAAACAAGAACATCAAGTGTTTTGTGACGTCTGCAGCAATTAATTATGTGGGGTGAAACAGACAACAGGAGAGAGAGACTGTCAAGAATGCTACACTCACATTATTACAGTGACACCTAATTACCGATAATGTGTGGGATTTGTTAACAAAAGAATTGTTGTTTTTTTCCCAGTGGAGAAATAATTTATCCTTGAAATCTCTCTGCATATGCTTTCATTAGAAACCCACCTGTAGACCCCATCTTGTATACATAACCTTTGCTTGCAAGAGAAGTCAGAAGTTTTTTTCCAAATGGAATTCTCTCCTAAATACCATTTGGCGCACAATCAATCTTCATTTCAAGATGAGACGTCTGAGGTCCTAACTTTACATATTTTTCTATGTGGCCCCCAAAAAAAGGTATCATCTTAAACTAAAGACTCTATGTAATGTTTGGACACGTAATTGATTTAAGGTTGAATGGCAAATATGCCAAGGCTGGAACACCAACTTCTCTTTGCTTCCCCATTAAAAGTTCCTCCAAAGTAAGTGCCGATTGTCTGGAATCTAGCACTGATGGCTGTCCATCTGAGACGTCTTTGTGCTCTGCTGTTTGGGACTTGTGACATCATGCTCTCAAAAGTCAACTTCCTCTCCCTACTGTCTTTAACGTGCCAATAAACCTTTACGATAACATAATCTTCCAGTTAAGAGGCCAACTTCATTTATCCAGCGCACTATGGATTTTTAAGAAAACAGCCTGCAGTTTAGCAGTTGCGGGCTGCTTTCTCTGGGTGGACGGCACTGCCTGCTTGCAGGCAGCAATTTTCACAGGTTGACCCCATCAGTCATTTCTATCCGGGACACATGTAAAGCACCATCAGTATTTAGGGCTGCAAAATGCTGTGATATCCTCAAATATTTTGTTATCCTAGAAAAGACAAGCCTCAAGGGACCTGGGTCCCAATAGACAGGGACAGTTTGGAACAATACCTTTTCTCAAAGAATGTTTGGCTTCTTTTAGAGAAGCCAAACTTATGTTATACTAACTTTAATGTTGTTTTGAGAATATTACTGAACACTGAGAGCTGTGACCGAGCAGCTGCACCGTAATATATTAGGCAATCACCTGGGTTGACCTATTCAAAGACTGGTTTTGTACTGCTACCTGTTATTTATATAGAACACCTGCTATGTATTTTTTTCGCAGAATTAAAGTACATTTTTAAGTGATATAGCAATGCCCCCCCTCTTCTCCACCTTCAGCACAGCACCATATGGGTTAATTGATTATTTGCAACATGCTACCATGGTAATAACCAGCGTGCTTGAATCACCTAATTTACACGGGGACTCAAACAAGCTCAATTTTACATCCAATAAAACAGCGTCTGATTTAACAACTCCTTCATTTAGTGCAGATCCACAGCTGTGAGGAATGCTAACCGCGGCTGATTCACCTTCCAGCAAAGATGCCGGGTGAATGTATAAACCAAGAGAGAATGGATGGAGGGTTCTGCACAGAATACAAGCTTTTGTGCCACTGGGAGAACAATGGTGGTTGCACAAGGCCCGGGCCCCTTGCGATCATCCCTTTAATCACCGGCAGTTAGCGGCATGGAGAGTATAGAGATCTCTCACACTCTCTCCCTGCACATTGTCTGATTCAGCGTGCTGGATCAGTCTGCATGGAGGGAGAGACACAAGCAAGCTGTTTGGTGCTAAGATGGCACAGGCAAGCGGTTTGGGGCTGAAGTGGCCCAGACAGGCTGTTTGGGGGTTAAGATGGCACTGACAAGCTATTTGGGGGCTAAAATGGCATAGCTAATCAATTTGAGTACAAAGTTGGCACTGACAAGGTGTTTAGGGGTAAAGTTGGCATTGACAAAGCTAGCACTGCAATACATGTTGCTTGGTAAAGTGGCTTTCAGGTAAGTCGATAACATCAGGAGACAGCTACAAGGGAAAAAAAGTTGCCCAGTTTGAGTCACTAATCCATGAAAAAGGTCAGTATTGCACCTTTACAAAGTACTGGAATCTTTGTTCCACAGCCCATTGGCTGCTCTTTTTTAGAACCCTAGAACCCTGTCATTCAAGTCCAGACCAGTTCTGTATATGTATATGAATCCACCTGTGATTGGCGTGTGTCTATTTTAGATTTGCGCTCACTTATGAATAGAGGAATAGCTCTCAAAGTTTTGATTTGGCAAAGAAGGTGTTAAGATCGTTCCTGTAAAACAAGGAAATGTCTGGTTAAAAGTAAGTGGTCCGGCCTCCCCCGCCGTTTTTCTTTTCACTTTCCCAAGAGAACCGTCCGCGTCTAAACTCGTTAACTTTTAATTAGTACCTTCTCACTGGCTGGATAAACTGGCCGCACGCCACGCTAAGCACCATTACAATTCAGTGGTTACTAATTCTTACTCCTTGGCATTTTTCTGTCGCAGCTTTCAAATTCCAGACAGGGTGTCCACAGGTCTTAGTCTACGGGGTAATGGCGTCTCATTTGGCATGTACGGGAGGTCATGGTATGCGAGGCCGTTGGGCATGGTGCCAGGGAACGTTACCTGCCTTTAGAAAGTGCAGATGCCATTAAAAATGTATAATTATTTTATACCAAAGTAACATTGTAGCAACTTTCAGCAACCGGAACATATTCCAAAGAGTCTTTGGAAGAGTCACAGAAGTTCCCAGTTCCGTTGAATGTCCAAACCTTATCCCAGAAATAAGTCTTTAGTCATTTAAGAATGTGCTTCACGTATAATTTTGCTGGGAAAACTTAATTATCATGTGACACCAAAGCAGGTACTTGTAGGTTGTTGCCATAGAAACTGAAAAATACTCTTCTTTGCTAGACTATGTAATTAATGCTTGAATTAATTAACTTCACTTTTTAAAGGGATTGACTAAAAATGCTTGTTAATGCTCAGACCATACCTGAGAACTTATGAGAGCAGGCAATCCGGAGCTCTCGGTCGTCAGAAGGAGTGGCTTCATGAGAGGGAGGGGCTAGCCATGCACAAGGGTGGGCCTAGACACTTGAGTGATTATAATTATATAGATTGCAAATTGGAGGAGGATTGAACAGGGAATGGGCGTGGCTAAATGTCACCCCCCGAGAATGAAGCAAGTCACTTTGAGACCCGGGGAAGCAGCAGCTCACCCGCAGGCACCCTGTCTGTAGGGAATAAAGGGAGAGATAAAGCGAAAGAAGAGGGATAATTAACAAAAGAGATAAATAGAAAGTGGAGGAAAGAAAAAGAGAAAAGGGAGAGATGAGATAAAGAGAAATGGTATAGGTCTAGTCAAAGCATTTTGGAAACATTTACCAAACCTGCCAGCAGACCCTTCTGTGTATGCACTATTTGCACTAAAAATATTGCTCCACTTTACTGATCTGCTGTCACCTTCTAGTCTCACGTTTTTCTCTTTCTCTCTCTCTAGCGGTTAGCACTGTCGCTCTTAGCTATGCACAGCACCTAGCGGATGACCCTGTGGTTAGCGGGCTGAAAACGTGACTGTTCTTTTTGGAAGGGTTGGGTAGAGGCAGAAGGGTGAGGAAAAGGGTCGTCTTACAGGCAGGCAACATCACGTCTGCCGGAGATGATTACTAAACTGCCACAATCAGAAAAATAAGCTATTTCTACGGAGCTCTAAGTCACTGCGCACTGGGAACGTGGACATTTTTTTTTAGTATATGGTCCCATTCTGTTACTTCGATGCCAAGAAGACGGGGGATGCTTTAATTACACTAAAAGAGTTAAAACAATAATTCCTGCTGGGTTCATGTGCAATTTTGCCAATTAAATCCGCCACTGTTACTGCTAATTGGTAATTTACGACAAACTGACCTCGAGTGTCATTGTGCTCACGTGAGCAACGAGAGAGGAGTGAGCAGCGAGCTTCTTCACTCTGTGACCGCTCCGAGCGGGTGTTCGCACGGGCTTCACACTGCCAACCCACGGCCACTTTTGCTATCTCCACAGTCCCTTATGGCACTTAAATGCCTGAAAGTGTGACAGGGATTCTCTGGTGGCCTCTGATTCTCCATGATGGTCTGTTGTAGCCTTTAATAATCCCATCTTCTCTCTTACCTCATACAACCCATTTGGCCCGTCTAGTTGCCCATTCCTGCTGTAAAGACTCAAACCTTCATCAGTCGTTGGTCTCGTCTTAGATTCAGGAGCCGTATGTCTATCCCGTTCATTTAAGCCTCTGACCCTCTAGTTTTAGATTATGGTCTCATCTTCTAACGTTTCTCCTCCTTTGAAATAAACTTCCCTCCTGCACTTTGTTAAATCCCTTTATGTATTGAAATCTTTCTCTCCCATCCCCTCTCTCTCTTCTTTCCTCCAAGCCGGACACATTGAGATCCATTAGTCTTTGCTGATAATTTTTATCCTCCAAACCGTTCCCCATTGTAATTGCCCTCCTCTGAACTCTCTCCAGAATGTCAATTTCGATATGACTTGGGGGTGTCTATTAGGCTAAAACTGTCAATAAGTGATTTTCTTCTGGACCTGCTTGAAACAGAATGGCTGAACAGAGAACTATAAACTATTTCCTACCAAGGATGGATATATAGAATGTGTTTTTTGTTTCTGGATCCGAATCTGATTAGGAAATGTTACAATGTCACAAGCGGAATCAGATAATAAAAAATAGAGTCTCGAAAGGAACCAAAATTCAGTTTCTTGTGTATATACAAATTATACACTTAATTCCCAACATAAAGGGACCATCCGAGTAAATCTGTTATAATCCGATGTGTCTATATTCTTAAAAATATGGTAAGAAAAAAGTGATTGGAATGCCAAAGTGCAGGTGAGGAGATCCTGAAGACCTGAAATCTAGAGGACTTTGAGGAAAAGAACTGGGAACCACTTCCTGGAGTGATGGTGACCACTAATGGTTATAAGATATATATATATTTCATATGACCTTTGAACTTGCGGTATAAATCCTATGTCAGAGTAGAGAAGACAGGTAGATGTTTGTGTCATGGGGGTAGACAAAATGTGGCCCTCGTTCATTCCCCGGGGCTGGTCGGCATGTCACATCGCAGGGTGGCCGGTAATGTGGTTCGTTATAAAGGTGTGACTGCACTTTGATCTGCTTCACATTCAATGTTATCTTTACTGCTAATCAGTCCCCTGGAGTTAGACGGGGAGGATGCTAGTAGATGGGGGGGGGTTCAATGGAGACTTTTGACTTTCGGAGGAAATGTTGCCATGGTAACCCTTTTTTTTTTTATATATTTTCCCCAGTTAAATTAGTGGAGAAATGCAATTACTGGACTGTCACAGACACAGGGGATTGCAGACCCTTGGAGGTCAATATTTGAGGGTTGGGACGCGGGGAAGCAGTAATGGGTGGCAGGCCCTCTCCTGCTCCTCCATTTAGCTCAGGTCAATTTGTCTGGTAGTCACTTAGAGGCACATTAACCTCTGCACTGCCAGATGGGAGTGTTGATTATTGCTGTGTCAGGAGTATTCCCTGAAGTTCCTAGCCGTGTATCACTGATGACACGTGTTGTCTCATCATACAAGGACGGACTCTTTAACAGAATTCCAGAGAAGATATTCATGATGAAAGGGCAACACTGAACCGCCTTGTAAGATGAGGCAGACTTAAGCTTGTTTTTCATTGGCTAAGGCATTCCTGCTCCACCTTCTTTGGACATGGCTCCACCCATAGAGTACTTATTTTGTGAGTAAACAGGCACAATACCTATATAGTTTGTGGGTTGCTATGGCCAGGGGAGGGCTGGCACCTTCTGGCTCAGGGACCAGGTAAAGCCAAGTGTCCCCCTCAGCCCCTTCCTCCCCCCCTGACTAAATAGCATATGCACTAGAACACACACACCTCACACTTCCACACGCTAACTCCACTATACGCGTTGGACCAGCCCCTTGTTAGATGCCGAATTAATAGCAATTCATATTCGGAACCTCTCCATTAAGACACAAGTCTCTCCTCAACACGTTGTTCAGCCACCCCCTCCCACCATGAAACGCTTGTCATGAAGAACTGGAAACAGCCAAGAAGTCGAAGGTTGCAGTAACTAGAGCGGGAAATGATATGGGAATGATGCACATCCATAGCAGGTTAAGGGCAAGGTTATTCATCAGACGCTGTCTATCTCTCCAGTTCAGAGCTTTATGGTTACTTTGCCGAATTCATTCTTTCTGTAATAATTGGTTAGATACGTTCAAAATTGAGCAAATAATTTTAAATGATTAAGGAAAATATTTCCTCGATCCTATCGTCGGCCATTCGCTGTGTTCAGCGTGTGTCTGTAATTCACTCGTCTCAGACCTCCCGGCTTCTACAGTTCTTTGGTTTAATCACATCTTCATAAAACTTCATTGTCATGATTAAATACCCATAAAGTGAACGCTCTTGTCATATCAGAGCGCCGGTGTTTTGACATAAAATTCTCAACCTCTGCCCCAATAAAACCAGAGTATGAGAGTAAGGTAGAGCGATTCTCTTGTACTAATTCCGGAGGTTAAGGGCATGGGGTCTGTCTTTTTCTTTTTTTTATTTAGTTACAAGCAGTGGTTCCTTTGAATGAACCAGCTGGAGATTTTTTAATTGGCCATCGAAACATGGAATGTGGCTACAGACAAGAGAATCCTGACCTTATCATAATACCGCATTTCACATATCCCTCTGACAATGAACATGGACCTAGACAATGCCATGTTCCTGACCTGCAGAGCCTAGCACAGTCTAATTGCTGTTCTTGCCCCACCAAGAGACCCCTTTACAAACTCAAGGTCATCGTGAGGGTGAGCCTAACATGGTACCCCCACCTCGCATGTTTTTTCAAAAAAATATATTCCGCATAGTTTACTAATTACAGCTCCCTCTCACAGCGAGGGCACCTCTCCAACCCGAAAAATAACTTACACTTGTTATAAATGTGTCTTCTCAAAGCAGTCTCTATCAATGTTTTTAATGGATTACTCCAGAAAAGGTTTTCTTTCTAAAATGTTGCTTAGTAAGAGGGATCAAAAATTAGTTTATTTGAAATTATTTATATAATTTATAAATACAATTGTTAAATGTAAGTATAATTTAGACACATAATTTATATATGTAAATATAATTCATAAATATAATTGATATATGTAAATATAATTTAGACATATAATTTATGTATGTAAATCTAATTTATAAATATAATTTATATATGTAAATATAATTTATAAATATAATTTATATATGTAAATATAAATTATAAATAGAATTTATATAGGTAAATATAATTTATAAAAATAATTTAAGTATAGAAATGTATAGAATTTTTATCATGCCCTAGTGTGGATATAATTTTATAAGCATACCTCATACAAATAGATTTTAGTGGGCGTTAACTGGGCGGGGAGCAGGAAAAAGTGGGTGGGGAGTGGGCAGGGCCACACACCAATCCCTTGACTGGAGAAAGAAGAGACTGACTCGGAGACCCCCGAGGAGCAAGGCGTTGTTTTCAGTTCCCAGGTTCATAAGGTTTGGTCATTATGAAAACTCATCTTGGTTCCAGAATCCACAACGCTTGACTAATGAGAACACACTCTTTGTCACAAAAGGTTTACCCAAGAAACAATCATAACTTAGAAAAGCGAAGTATTAAAACTAGTGTAATTCTCGCTCTGAATTTGCCTCATCTGTCTCTTCTGGGAGACCGTTCCATAAATTCACTACTGTTGCTATCAGTTAGTACTTCCTCAGATTTGTCTTGAGGCTTTTTCCTCCCCTTGACAGCCTCTGATTTTTTTACCAACACCTTAAATTATTTTTACGCAGCTTCCCAGAGCGTTACATGTCTCTTTCTTTTTTCCCAAAAAATTCAACACCAAATGATGTGAGTATGATATCGCCTCTCGTTTTGGTAGGTAAGGTGTTAATTGGGTTAGAGCTATCAGGGTTTTGGACATATTATTATTCCAGGCACCCGTACACAGCGTATGAACTCGGAGTTCTGTAATGTATTTTAAATAGTTCTAAGAATCCTCGGCATCAGAAAGTCCTCTGCAAACATAGGTCAAGCGAGTCATCTGCCCGTATTAAATTTATTTAAAATGGTAAATATTGGGGAGATTTACAGTCAAAACAGGCAATTAAACGTAGGCCTTAACCCCCGTATGCTGTTAATGTATATAAAGGTCTTTATCTCACTCTGTATATGTGAAAGTTGACGCAGGGCTCGGAGTTAATTTTAATTCTCATGGTGGTTGATGGGGCAGTTTTGGCCACTGATGATCATACCCAGAAGTCATCGTCGTACTATGTGACTCTCTACATTGGGGTGAAATCCCTGAGAGTTCCCAGGTATGCTGATGGAAGACCATTTAATCCATAATTCGATTTGGAATCCATATTGGGCTTGGCTTATGGTATAACTCATGCACTGACCAATCAGCTCTTTACGTAGATTCACTACCTACCAATCAAATTGCAACGATAAGTACCCCTCTGCCTGGCACTGTAGAGATTTACACTGGAATCTGGCCATTTATGGGTCCACTTTAACACAAGTGGTTATATTTTATGATATAATCATAGGGCGTCATCTTCTGTTATTTCCTGGAATTTTGGTGTTTAGGTTGGTTCGGAACCCACTTTGTACGGCGCTATGTCATATGTTAGCTACGTTAAAATTTAACTGCACACGTTTTGTGTTGGGTGCCTCATAAATTAATTAAAATTTGCTGACAATTTGTAAATTTGTCTATGCCTAGCAAAAAAGGTAGGCCTGTGCCCCAAGGAGCTACGCTTAAATACCCTTCCAAGTAATAGGTACTCTAGGGGAGCGGACGCGCGATAATGCATATTATGGAATTTACACATTTATGTATTTTTTTTCGCTCTGGTGTAAGACCTTTGTGAAAACACCTGAACCGAATAAAACAATGATACGCCACCTGTGTTTTGGTGAGAAAAAAAAAAAAAAAAGAAAAGTAAAATGTTGCCATAGAAACATCCGGCATAAGAAAAAGCAGCGCCATAGGTGATGTAACGCGCAAAAATACAATAAAAGGAAGAAAAGACAAAACTTCACTGGGCCTATTGATGAGAAAGGAATAAACATATGGAGAGCTGGGAACACAGACATGAGGAAATAATAGAAAAAAAAGTTAAGCGACAATGGAGCTGAAAATAGGGACAATACATTAAAATAAAGTTCAACTAAAACATTTTTTTTTTAAAAAAAAAGGGATTTTTATGGATATTTTATAGATAAAAAAAACAGACGCGCGTCAGTAAATTGAACAACAGGGTATTGCCTGCCGAAGAGTTAAATGTGGAACACTCACCATGGAAACCAGTGGAATTTTCATGGTTGTTCTATATTTAAAACTTTGTACCAGAATGGACATATGATGTCACAACTTGCTCCACCGAGGAAAGTTTCCATCCCCCTCCATTTTGAGTGTATGTAATAATTGAAATTGGCATTGCACATGTGCAGATCCTGGCAGTCTGGACATAAGCCTGCTATACAGTGGACTGTCTCCTTGCATTAGGGACTGTTGGCATCTATGCAATTTCAAATCCTACACCATATCTCCCAACAGTCCCAACTTTTTTCATGGGACAGTATTTGTGGGCGTTGTCCTACTGTCCCGAGTAGTTGCCCCATGCTGTTTCGCTTTTCGGGAAAGGGGATCAAGGGCAAAGGTGGGAGATCCTCTGATCTTCCCTGAGTGCTGGGGGAGCTGTAAAATTAATGGCGGTGTGTCCACAGCAGCTCCCATGCGGCCACCTTTTGATGTTCATCTGGTGGCTTCTCAGGTAAAGTGTGTGGGTGACAATGCCTCTGGCTCCGCCCACTTTTGGGATGGACTCATCCATTTCTTAGTGCTGGTCCCACCCTTCTCATACCCCCTTGTCCCTTGTCATCCCCCCTGTTCCTTGTTGCATACCTCTGTCCCTTGTCACACCCCCCAACACAGGTGTCCCAATTTGCTACACTGACCTAGTAATGAATGAGCCTCCAAGTTGGTTAAGCACATGTTGGTTTTGGATTCCTTGCTTGAAAACAGGTGACTAAAGGATATCTATGAAAGATCATATAGTTAGGGTTATCTTTTAAGGTTATAGAGATCATGTTAGATCCGGTACCATTCACATATTAATAAGCAGGTGATTCTTAGCCGAAGCTTTTGCCGTGAATTTTGATAAGCGTCGTGTCTACTAGGGGACGCTGACGCTGTCTGGGAGCATTTTAAGTCCTCCGCCGCCCCCTTCCCAGAACATCTGGCTGGGACGCAAGTGCCTCTCACGCTCTGCCTCCGGAACGCGGAAATGTAATTAGCTCTCAGTCTCGTTTATTAGCGAATACACAGAGGATTGGATCAGGACAGCGCGAGGGATTTGCCTGGTGGATATATTACATTTCTTTGCATTTGACAATTAGCGTTCCTTAATCTAAGCAAATTCCTCCAACTCGTTCGCTGCCAACAGAATTACAATAATTCCTTTACACACCTGTGCGTGGAAAACTACAGACTGAGGAGCAGAGTGGACCTGTCATGTAAATGCAACATTACATTAATCATTACGGCGTAAAATCTGTTTATATTGTGTGAACTTTTTGTAACAGCTTTAGAATTTTAGTTAATGATGCATTTCCGCCATAGAGGTTTGTATTCTACCATGACTCTTTGGCTCCCATGATGTTCCCCAACTTGTACCTGAACTCCATTAGAGGTTGTGTGTACCCTTGCAGGACTCTAGAAGCATAAAACATAGGAATTGCGTGATGCCAAGTTGTTATAGTTGACACAATCACTCTAAAATGGGACATCAGCACTTGTGACAGTAAGTGGCATGACATTTTCCCTGTATGACCCTTTTTGTGCCTGCCTGATTCTTCTATACTCACTATTCTGACCCTGATCCTATAAGTTAGAACTCCAGGCCAGTGATGTTCCATGATATGGACAGTGGAAAATGTCGGCTGATCATGGTCTGCTCGGCTATCTGGGCTTGAAAAAGCATGACCCTGACAAATGACCAGAACTGAAACATTCTGCCAGTGTGTTCCAGTAGGGGGGACTCAGTCCTAGCTTTTTGTTCACAACCATATATTTTGGGGGTTTTAGGAGAGTTGCCATTTCATGTCACTGACCTCATGTTGTGAAGGGCCAAGCCTATACACCTAACTTTTATTGGGGTCCAAATCAACCCAAAAATATGGTCTGCTCCTTGAAAACCAGGACACAACCCCAGTTAGCATCTGCTCCAGAACAGTTTGGATGGCCCTATAAAACGTGTATATAAAGAGAGATTTCTTGAAGGTCACCTCACTGATTAAACTATGCATGACGCTTGGCCAGCTCAGCTCTTCTTAGACAGATATATGGACTGAAACCATAACTCTCATGCGGACTCCTGCTTTAGTACAAAAAAAAAACTTGAAAAAGTAGGAGATTCAATGATCTGAAGAACATCTTGAGGTCTTCTCATTTCTAACGGAGCTCAAACCCTTCAAGGAGCATGCATAACATATTCCGATGATGCAGAACATCCCTTGTTTTGGGGACCTGTTCCTTGACATTCCGTGACTGTGCAGAACATTCCGTAATTTTGCAGAGAACACCGCACCGTTTCTGTTTAATCACAAAGAACATTCTCTAATAGTGTAGGTTTTTCTGTGAAGGCGCAAAAGGTTTGTAGGAGACTGTCAGACTCCTCGCTGTCTTGTGATACATCGGAATTTCACAGAGTTAGTAAATGACCTTCAGACTAGGCTGGAATGGGAAATTGATTTTTTTTTTTTTGGCAGACATGTCTGATCTGTGCAGGTGCAAGCAGAGACGTACGGAGAGGCAAATAGGCAGTTACCTGGATACAGGCTCCTGTAACTCCTTAGATGGATGGATTTCATAACGTTTACAACCAAGGATTTTTAAAGATTACAGGGTGTTGTCAAAAAAGTGTTGTTACTATAGCAACCATTTACATTTTCTTGCTGATTGCACCATCCCATTGATTGATACGTTGTTAAGGCCACTCTTCAAACTTCGCACCTGAATCACTTTGGAGACATAACTCCAAAGAGCTTGTTTCCCTGTTAGAATACAACATGTATGGAAGATGTGAACAAAGTTTGTTGCAGTTACCATAGCAACTGGCAGAATGTTCCTACACATTGCTGTATGCAAGAATTTGATTACAAGCAATTATTTCACTTCTATTTTGCGTGGGTCACCAAAGATGATGGAAAACAAGAACATCTCATCCTGTCCCTTTTGTCTTGGAGAAGACCTCAGTTTTCGTCTTCACAGATAAGACAAAACTTTTCTAGCAAATGTTTTTAAGCTTTATATTTGTATTTGCCCGTACCACTCAGCACCAGATAAATTCCATTAGTCATTAAAAAAACAAACCATCACTTCCGCGTTTCAGGCCTGGTCCTCTTATCGGTGGCATTAAGGAGCTTCTGGTCTATTTCCACGTCTTATACATCGCTGTTCAGATTGGTGTTTATACTATCCAGAGGACCTTAAGTCGTCTCAACCTCTTGTTCTGTCTCTCGGAATAATTCAATGGAGGGGTATCCTTGCCAAAATGGATATTATCATAATGCTTAGACTTGGCAGAGGTCCTTCCATCAATGACCCCTTGAAGGTTACAGACAGCTCTTCTCCAGTACCGGAACGTAAAAGGGACTTTCTAAAGCCGCAATGGGAAGTGGATTAGTTGGAGACTGGGGGCAGGGATCCCCTGAGCTCATAGTAATACTCACTAAAACTATAGAATAAGAGAATTTAGCTTTTGTGGAGGCACCCACAAGCAGATACGTAGACCTTTTATCACATCAACGTTTAGCATCTATTACTGCCAGGAAATGTCCTCTGTCTATCTTAAAGTACTAAATTTGGAGAATTTGGAGGAATAGCATTCATCAAGTATAACAGGTTGGGGGGGGTACGGTGCGCCATTAACCCTTGGTTGCTTGGTCCAGTACACTGCATCAACTTCTTCTCCAGTTAGAAAGCTGTACCCTTTGGCTGCAGTTAACATGCTTTCTCTCTCTCCTGTTCCTGTGATTTTGAAGCTGTCAGAGCCAAGTCTCTAATTACCGTCTAATTTTACAAAATCCGTACTTAGCGGTGACATAGAAATCCAAAGTAGCAATTCAGCTTGTCATGCGGAATCCAGAGAAGGGGAGAGGACTCTGGGGGGGGGGGTCTGTATTGTAACAATTCGTACAGGTTGTCGAGAGAACTCACGTGTGAGAAGTTTGGAAGTATTTTTTTTATATTAAGGACCTTTTTTGGTTTCCCATGTCAGACGAAATCCTCCAAGTCGGTCGGTACAAGGGAGGAAGGGCCATGACCACTACAGTTGTTTTCCTTCTTCTTTTAGGTGGAAATTATTTAAAAAGAAGGAACTGGCCAAAAAGTACACTTATCAATCCTCTTCCTGGTAACGGAGGTCTCATGATTGTGAGATGTGGTGGCAGGAACCTTGTGTTGTGACATCATTGAGCCCTAAAAAACATTCCATCTGCACCCCTATTTCACATGCTAAACTGGCAGTACCCCAAATAAAGGTGGGACGTTTTAGGACGTGGTTGATGGGGCTACCCAAGCAAATTTAGAATCGTCGGCAAGTATGTAGAAGATATCAACATTGATGAGCAACCTGAAAAAAATACATCTTCTATGATAAAGGGTGAGAAAAGATGCATATTTTAAGTTTTTGTTTATGTTTGCACAAAAATATTCCAATTTTAAAAAAAACTATGTTTATGAAATAAAGGTGTTAATTCTTATTTCGTGCGGCGCTTCTGGAGTTGCCCTCCAATTGCAACGATTATTGCTGTATCCTTTGTGCGGTTAATTGGATTGCCGTAGAGAGCCAGGTATTTATAGCCTGGAATATCTACCCCAGGTGTATAAGAACGGAATAATTTACATTGATCCTCAATAAAAATGAATTGGTCTTTCTAGAATGTACGTATTCCACGTGTGTTCGAACTACGGACTCTCCATAAAACCTCTCGATATACCTTTATGAATCATGCCGTGTAAACGCTCCCTATAGCATGCTCTGTTCTATTTTAACCCCTTAATGACAAAGCCCGTACATGTACGGGCTCAAAATGCATTGTTTTCGATCGGTTTAGGGACCGCCCATTGTCCTTAAGGGGTTAATCTCTTCTAATTGATCCAGCTTTGCCTTTAATGTGACGGGGACGTTTTTTTTTTACAGAGGCAAATCCCAAAAATGAATTCCCTGCGAAGAGCTACAAATTGTGCAATTACTATAAAAAAAAATGAAACCGTATCTGCTGATTGCTCCAAATATATCAGCAGATACTAGAACTGTGACGTGTTTGGTCTTGACGAATATAAACCTAGTATGTTTTAATACCCCCCCTCTTAGGGTTTATGGCAGAGCTCTACAGAGTTTTTTCATAGAGGTTGAGAAACACAAGTAGAAACGAATAGTCAGCAGCAATGTTCTTGTCCAAAGCCATAACTGTCCGGGCTACGGTTTATTATGACCCATGGAGAACGTTATTACTATACCTCCGCAGTACTCCATCTCAACCCTTTCATTTGGTTACAGTGAGCTGTACCTTCGCTCATTTCGTTTTTCGGCTGACGCACATCATACTATTTTATTTTATTATTTATATTTAGGTTTTTTTTTTTCGCATACCGAGGCAGGAAGCAGGTGACAAAAAAAAAAACAGTCAAAGGTGACGGAGGAAGGGGGGGGCGGCAGGAGAACGAGACATGGTGACAGACTCGGGAAGCGAAGGGTTGTGTTAAAATAGAGGAGAGTCGGGCAACATAGAGGCGCGGAGAGGTGATAGATGCATTTTGAAAGAATGAAAATGCAAAGAGAGGTTTGTCATTTCTCTGCTGTCTGGTTCCATCCTTGACAGATTGATGCAAGTGAAATATCTTATTTAGTGCCAAGATGAATCCTTTTAAATATCAGATGCAGTTTTCAAGGACTGCCGTGGAAAAGGGCTGTATTTCTCATCTGGGGACAGACCTACGCTTTACAATATCCGACGATCCTGGTGCCTTACTGCAGAAAGGTTGGGCTCCCTTTTGTTCAAGGTCAAAAAGAAACTTGGCCTTGAAAAACCTCTTTTTCTTTCTAATGCATCTCTTCAGAAGAATGGATTTTGTTTTAAGGAAAAACCAGAGGATCGTTGGTTAAAAAAAATGGAGGGTGCTTTATTACATGACCTGGAAGTATGGCAGGCATAGACTAGAAGAATAATGGTGGACCTTTTGTATCCAGCTGCTTCTGTCTACAGCTGCCACGATGCTCAAGAAGCAGGTTGGCCAAATGTTGGTCATTATTGGTGTGGGTTGAAGGTCAAATCTCATTGGAAGTATTTCATGGTCAGCAGAGGACTTTAACCGCCCAGACGTATACCCTATTACCAACTTTTACACCCATTGCCGAGCCTGTCCTGTCTGTAGAACTAAAGGGGCAGCTCTCATTGGCCGAAAGGTATAATATACCGTATTGGCTCTGATATAGGCCACCCCCGTATATAGGCCGCACCCTAAAAGTTTGGTGCTTTTTTAAAGAAAAAAGTTTTTTTTCTTTAAAAAAGCACCAAAAAACACGCTGCCACTGTCTTCCCTCCCCGAGATATGCTGCCACTGTCCTCCCTCCCCGAGATATGCTGCCACTGCCCCCCCCCCGACTTACCGGAGCAGACTCCCGGATGTCTTGCGGGGCCGGCGGGAGACATCTACGCAATAAACTTCCGGTGCCGGCACCGGAAGTTGTATACGCGTATTGCGTAGACGTCCCCCACCGGCCCCGCAAGTCATCAGCTTGCAACCTTATGGTTTCCTGAAAGTGAGAAAAACGACAGATTGAATATAAATATCTATAACGTGCATATGTTCTAACTCACTGGTCTTCAGAATAAGAGCAGACACATGCAATTGTCTAAAAGTTGCGGCTAAAGAATGCCTATGGAGAGCAAACATGTTCATATTGTTCGCCATCTACTTTTTGGAAAGGTCAACAGGGAATGAAAACAAGCCAAAGAATCCACAAAAGCAAAAAAGAAATCTGGCCTGTGCTACTTAGTAGTTTTATGATTTCTTAAGTGATGGATAATAGCGTGAAACGTCTTGATATGCACTTTTCTGTGCAGGCTCATTGCTTTGTCTGGAAACGTGTTTCGCGTTATAGTATCAGTGTAATATTAGAATATATTTATCCTTTTTGCCAGATTTTTGGATTGCTCTCTCTGTTAACTTTCATCGGATTTAAAAATATGATTTAACACTGTCTACAAAGGAGTGCTTGCCAGGATTTGGATGCAGCCAAGTACCATATTCAAAAAGAAAAAGCCTTTAAAGTGACGGGGATTCCTTCCAGTCTCCCCGGTGCCAAAATATACAATAAGCTGAAAATTTCTAAAGTCAAAGAGTAATGTTGGACGGAAATAATTAGAGACTCCATTCACAAAGCTAGGCCGGCCGTAGGGCTCGTATAGATAACCTGCAAACTTCCTAGGGCAGGGTACCTGGAGCTTTGCAACTTCTGGCGTGGTGGCTTCGCAAGGGGACATGGCTAGCTGAGGGCGTGGATGGTTGTGCATGGGGGTGGGGCTAGCGGGGCATGGCTTGTGCATGGGGGTGGGGCTAGCGGGATGCCCTATGGAGTCTTTAGTGGGCAGGGAGTAGGAGGGGCGATGAGTAGTGAGTGGGCATGGCCAAACTCCACTCCCCTGCTTGGAAAAAGCAGAAAGTGGCTTGGAGACCCAGGGAAGCGGAGCTTCACCCGAAGATTCCAGGACAGACCCATAAAGCTCCCAGGTATGCTAATATATTGAATACCCGGGAAACCACAGAGCTAAAACATCTAATGTAACTTGTTATTCTTTTTTTTTTCTTTCAGCTTTAAAAACAGCATATTAAAGTCCATTAATGTGTATTCTTTGCTTAAAAGGCTGCATCGAGCACCAGAGTGTCACTTTAATGTGGTATTTTTTACCAGAAATGGGATTATTTCGCAATATCCATCCGTAAATACACATAAGCAGTTCTAGCAGAACCAATCCAAGTATAAATAATGATAGAGAGAAAGCCCCTGTGTATTGGGGGCTGAGGAATGCTTCAGGATCTACACGTTGGCTCATCTTCTTCTTGCAAAGAATCATCATGGGACATAAGTCATAGATGAATAATGCTGCAGATAAATGTAAAATGAGACAGGGACATGAAGCATCTCCCAATGGAGTGTCCCTCAGACCTGCCTCTGTATCGGGCAGGAAATTTTATTTTTAACTTAGCATTAAACTTGTTTCTCATGTTTGACAGATAGGCTTTAAAGGAACAGCAAAGGTGGAAGTAAAGTGTAGTCACGTAAAGCACTGACTTACTTCTTTCCAGGCATGTTTCCTTATCATCAGTCATGGAAGTAGGCAGCCGGGGGCACATTGTATAGAATTTACGGATCCATAAGTGTTTCTCTCCGCCACCTCTATCTGTTGGTATGAGAACTGGGACAGTTTGTCTATGTCAAGTGTCTACGCTTGACAATGTTATGATGTCATAATACTTTCACCCTAAAGACATACTAATGCAGGGACATTCCGTGGTTGGTGACATCACATTCCATTTATGGTAGTAAATAACGATGGTACAGAGGGTTAGCATCATGGCTCCCACCACCAGTGAACGGAGAGACCATGGCAATCTCCTGAAACAACAGGGGTGTTGGCTCCCACTTCATACCGTATCCCTGTTTCGTCTGGCCAGTCACATGTTTGTGACCCAAATCTTGTTGTCCCTCTTTCCTCCTCTGATGCCCCTGATGTTCCTATTTTCTAGAAGCTGCAATATTTGTACGATATTCTCATATCTTGAAAAAAAATGGACAGCTTTCTGATAGTAACACCTGGAATATACCGTATCTGTCACCTGATATTATTGTGACATGTGCTTATCACTTGACACTACCAGGTGTGAAATATTTTCCAGGTGCCGTTATCAGGTGATCAACAACCATCGTCAATTACCATGTTAGATACACGATAAACGCTAATATCTGAGATCTCTTCGTACCACCTTGGTTTAGTGGCTGACAATTGTTCAACACCTGAAATTATTATCTGACAAGAGTTAGACGCACTTTTTTAATGTTTTCTAACAAATATTTATCCCCTGGTATCATGACACAAAATATGTTTCTACGTATCTCCTTGATAAATGCTGTCTGCTTGGTATTATCACCTGAAAATGGCAAGTGATCGAATAATTAATTATATTATTACCACCCAGCTAATATCGCCTGGGACTACGTGTAAGTATTAACTAATCGTCACACGATGTTATCACCTAACAGGTACAAATCGCAGAGCTCAAAAAAATGACCCTGATTAAGAATGTTTGGAATACAGGCAACTGTAGTAGATTATGACAGCTTCCAATTGTCTATGTATATGAAGGAACATCCCTCTTTGCAACCCAAATCTATGTGTCCCTCTTTCCTCCCACTGATGTCCCTCTTTCCTCTCACTGATGCCCCTCTTTCCTCCTACTGATGCCCCTCTTTCCTCCCACTGATGTCCCTCTATCCTCCCACTGATGTCCCTCTTTCCTCCTACTGATGCCCCTCTTTCCTCTCACTGATGCCCCTCTTTCCTCCTACTGATGCCCCTCTTTTCTAGGAGCTCAGAATGTTTCAAGGGTATGAAAGTATCTCAGGATTTTAGAGCCCTTAAGCCAGGTTGGCCAACAGATTCTGGACTTCTGTTTGAGCTTCACTGCCTGCTTCTTCACTCATGTCCCATGCAAGGTCTGTCATATAATGAAGAGCCCACAGTAAAACCTAGCAGGGGGGGCATTTCTATACCTTAAATGCAGGTATTGATGGGTTCTTCCAAAGAGGATTCAAGTTGTCCTTTAAAGAACCGTGTTGATAACCTGATATGACCCTTCTGGAAATTAGCTGTTGTGAAAGCGTAGAACTTCTCCGAGTTGACAAACAGTCAGTAATAAAATCAGTTACTTAGTTTGGCAGTTGGTATATCTTTTACGGACTCTTATATTTCAGGTCTGCATGTTTAATAAAGATTATGTAAGCTGCTTGATGAAGTGGTTTGTAGCGCTGGAAAGTGGTTTCTGATGGAATATTGTGGATCAGACCCGTGAGCCAAAAGTCCTGTTCATCTAATGGAATTCTGTTGTACCTTCTCCCTGTCTCTCTCTCTCTACACCCCATTAATGAACAGGATCTGGATTTCTCATCAGAAAGCTAGCGAAGGATGCATTTCTTGGCTGCGAAAGGGGATGCTTTCTTAGCTCAGTAAACAGCATGGAAACCAAAGCCAAAAAAACCCAAAGTCGCTTAAGGAAGGGAATAAAAACAGATGATGGAGAGAATTCCCTGGGGATGTCATCGGCTGGCAGCTAATGCAGGTCACCGACGAGGGATAAGAAGAGATATATGCCTGTGTCCCGGGAGTTTTACAGCCCTAATGTATAGAAACAGCAGAAAGCCACTCTATACATTTAACTGTGCAAATAAAATACATCCTTTTAGTTCTTCATTGGCCACAATGCCACATAGAGAGTTTTGGTAAATCCTTACCCCTAGTCTCACTTCTATCCCCCTGTCTCTTTGGTATTTCGGTCGCTACAATGTATCTTTACATAGCGCGAATCACCTGCTATCTCTCACTTGACCACTAGGTTGCGTCATTTGGTCTACAGGTAGAGGAGAAAAAAGAGCTGTAAATCCGGTCGGATTTTTTTACCCACTGTGACAACGCCAAGAGAGATCAGTGGCAAGAGACCTCAGAGAAAGGCTAATGAGAGTGCATTAGCCTTTCCCTTCTCTGGTGGAAGACTGTTTTGTGTCTTTCCCTTCTCTGGGGGAAGACTGTTTTGCGTATCCACTACCGTTGATCTCTGCGGCTTAAAGAATAAAGGAAACAAAGACAAAGGTAGCACGTGAGATCAACTAAGAGGCAACAGATTGAAAGAAGCGTAGGAGAGGAAAAGAAGGCAGAGTGTGGGAGGAAGAGATGTTTGTGACAGTGATGATGGCTGATATAATTGACACCCGGCTGACTTTCACAGCTTCCTGTTTGTCACTTTGCTCAAACGCAGGCAGGCAGGCAGCATCACACAGGTGTTAAAGGGTAGGGGTCAGTGCCTGTCGTGTCAGCTCCGGAGATGGTTTGCTGCCTCAATGCACGCAATGACAAGGGCAGGAAAGTATATATATATAATGCATATAATAAATGATACGTAGGCATTTACAGCCAGGGTTGTCCCTATGATGTGCCATCATCTGCTCTTCGTATTACTTACCGCCAAGGACTGTCCGTCTCGGCACAATTTCTTCCTGGGTATCGATGCAGTTGACTGCTTGAGGTTCTCCCCATGTCTGTCATTCACTGGCCTGAGTTCCTTCTCTGAGAGCTAATCACGGCCGTATAGTTATTGGCTGCCCTGCTATGTAAGCAAATTAAGCAGCTACAGATGGACATTTATGTTAAGTTCCTTGGTTTGCATAAATTTAAACTTGTAGGGTTTTTGGGTCATGTCTGGGTCCAGCCACCAGCATAACATTGACCCACTATAGTAGAAAAAGCCAAGACTATCTCTAGCAAGCTTTTCGAGAGGAGTGAGAGCCATAAGCTCTTCTTGTGAGCCTTGGTCACCACTTTGTCCTCCATGGGAGATGCAACAGGAGGTCTGGGTTTCTCTTGCACTTCTGTGTGCCGCCTGTCAAAACGTGATGTCATATGTTGGCTTTTTTTTATCTCATTTGCCAGCTGTGTTCAGAAGCACAATAAGTAACAGTGAAGATGACCCATGACGCGGACTTCACCTTCAAGGGTTGAGACTCCACTACCTCCTGTGCCAAGAATTTTAGATAAGCAGGTTAAGATTTTTTTTTTAAACAAAAAAAGTAATAAATACTTAATAAAGGGCCAGGAAGTCATCGGCAGGGAGCCCCAATTCTAGCTCCGTGCACAGATGTTCTCTTCCTTTATCTCCAATCCCAACTTTGTTAAATTTCTTTGATGTTATCTCCCTACCAGTTCTCCTTTTTTCTTCTCCGTGCCATCCAAACCCAAAATCCCACCACTTCTTTCGAGCGTCCTCCCACGACGCAACATTCTCTGTTTTGTCATTTTTAACAACGGCCTAAAAAAGAGAGTCTGGCGAGCTTTTGTTTTGTGATCGAGGTAATAAGGGAGAGGCTGTTCTGAAGATGAGTATTAGAACATAGGAACTGTCACTTAGTCTTCATCCCGTTACAAGCCTCACACAACTGTCTGCCCTCGGGGCGCCCTGCTTCACTGCTCACAAATCTTTCACTTTCAATAAAGCGTTTTATAGATTTCCACACATCTCTCCCTGAGCACGGCCTTTTTTCTCAAAGCCCTCCACGGCTCGATGATTCCCACCTGTTGTGTTTTAACTCCTACCTGTCCGACGAGAACTCTCGATGCTCCAGATACCCTAGTACCCTTTTCTCACATTGTAAACCCAACTTAGGATAACATCGTTATCCTATCAAGCTAGTTTCATTTCCCGCTCCAAATTATTCTGTATTCTCCAACATGTAATAAGTATACGACCTGCTTTCTTTCCAACAGTTGTGCTGCTGTGATAAAGTTTGGCCATTTCTGGGGTCTTTTCTCTACTTTACTCCATACTAAAAGTAGTGGATATTTGGTATAGCCCCCAGCCAAAGACGGTAGCAGCTAACAACGTAAGGACGCTCAAACACATTTCATGATATCGTAACAGGTGTCAAGAGAGATATGTGTTTGTTGGGGGCAGTATTCTGCCCTTTCCATTAGATCTAAGACTTGAATCGGCTACGTAGAGATGGAGTCGTGATCTTATTTGCTCGACTTGGCGGCTGCAAGCTCCGTGGCCTGCGCCTGTTAGGAAAGGTGGGTGTCGAAGCCATCGATGGAGACAACGTAAAGTTCTCCCGCCTGACGTAACTCCGGAAAAAGAAATCGCAGCTGAGGTGGA
This sequence comes from Spea bombifrons, assembly GCF_027358695.1. Classification (NCBI taxonomy): domain Eukaryota; kingdom Metazoa; phylum Chordata; class Amphibia; order Anura; family Pelobatidae; genus Spea; species Spea bombifrons. The sequence goes on along the minus strand of NC_071099.1, from coordinate 25,103,601 downwards.
CAGCAGCGCCATCTACAGTCTGCTTTGGGAACTACAGGGACCCTTCCTAAAGAGACGCAAATTATTAACCCTTCGTTTTCGATATATCGGATTTTTATTTGTTGGGTCGTTGCTGCACACCCATTGATCCATTGACACTCAATGAACAATTGACATGAAGAGACGTTGTCATCATCCCAATCACCGCTCTGCAGTATCAAGCAACTTAATTTGCATTTCTCGGTCTATAAATAGAGCCGGTAAAACATATGTTGCTTCGTAACTAATTACCATGCAAACAATCGCAGGTCTCTGAGCAGTAACACCTGTTAAAACTGAGCTAAACTCACTTTTTATTTTAGTTCTCTGATTTGGCAAATATTGGAATTTGTAGTTTGCATTCATGGCCGATGCCATGAATGCGTGACATCACACAGCATCACCCATGTCATATGACAACATAACACCACATCTCCCGCTATGTGGGAGCTGTGATCCACCACAACTGGCAGTGGAGCCAGGGCAACGTATTGTGGGTCATGCTACGTCACATGACCCCGCGGTGAAACCGAGGCTGCTCGAGTTTACATATGTGTGGCAGAGTGTATGTTGGAAGGGGGCAAGGGGCAAAGGAGGCACAGACAAGTTGATTAGGGGCAATGATGGCACAGACCAGCTGTTGAAGTTGGGGGGCCCTGGGGCAATTTTTGCACCAAGGCCCTGTGGTTTCTAGTTATGCCCCCCAAGGGTTTCCCATCCCAAACAGGTAGGTATGCATATAACGCGCACGCCTGTCCACACAAAGAGCGTCTGCGTGTTATCTGTGCTTTTATATGCCGTGTCCTCTTCATTTTTCAGTGTGTTTGGATACTACGAAACGTCAAAAAAGGGTAGTAAAAAAGAGTATAAAAAGAAAAAGCCCATTTGTTCCGTAGATACTCAACAAGCGAGCAAAGTATGTTTCAACAGTATGTGAAAATGGGATTTGTACGTCTCTCTGCCTTTAAAATGAACATTTCATTTAGTACATCTTCCATTTATTTTCTGAGCTGGAACAAATAATCCATTTTTTTTTACACTTTTTCTGTGTCTCGATTCTTCTTTCAGTATCCTAGATACACAAGATACAAATGATTTTTTGTTCTCTTTTTTTTTCCTCCTTCTCTTGATGTAGTATTTCAATGAGTGTCTTATTAACACTAGCACCTTAGTATCTTAGCCTTTTATGAAGAGCCTCGGGGGTCCGCAGCCAATCACATGAAGGGACCATCTTTAAAAAAAATAAAAATAAAAAAAAACTACTTGGAACAAGAGGATGAAATTCAATCAAACGCAAGAAAAAAGAGCCCAGAGCTGATCCATAATGTGTGTGAAATTAGAGGCTCCAAAACACGCGGTGACCTCTAGAATCTGCTTTGGTAATAATAGCTCTGCGGCTTTTATGAAGTGTGCAGGGTTTTTGGTGTGTGTTAAAGCAATATAGGAATATTATGCCATGCAGACCCCTTCAAAGTCCTTTTTTAGTATTGTGTAGCGGGGATATGTCATTCGTTTTTACTATTCTACTGAGAGAGTGGTAGATACGTGGAACAGGCTCCCAGCAAACGTGCTAGAGGGTAATACAGTGAGGGTATTAAACATGCATGGGATAGGGCATACGGCTCCTGAATGTAAGACGAGACCAACGACTGATTATGGTTTGAGTCTTTACAGCAGGAAAAAGGATGGTGCTGAATAGATCTGATCTGCTGAATATTACGATGGCCCCCAACCAAGCGGATGCGCAAATCAAGCCGTCGGTCGCACCTACGTCATCTGGCGGCCGCTGGACTTAGTGCCAGAGCCCCCTCGTGATAATCGGTCCGGCCCCTGGTATTACGTTTATTTTTATCTTAAGTAGGCTATAAGCCCAAGGAAGAAGATGGTCCCCGCTTGTTATATCTCGGTGTTTTGTTGCATGAGGGTTAAAAAAGCGCGATTTGCAAAATAGGTCATTTAGGGAAGATCCGCAGCTTGGAGCAACTAATCCGAGTTTATCCTCCGGACTGTTTTCCTGTTTGGGTTCAGCCTCTCCTGTTTATTAGGGCTGTTTAATAAGCTTACACTTGCAGTCTGTAATCCCGGTATCTCTCCGGGCCAATAATTCAGGCACTCTGGGGTCCAAATCACTGACAGGCAGATAAGAGGAGCACAGAAGCTTGGCTAGAAGAGGCCTCTTGCTAATAATTAACCCGGACATCCTCACAGCATTGATAGACAGAAGAAGGGGGGGGACATGACCCGACTTTGTGCGTAATTTGCTTTGCTAAATAATAATCATTTTCAATTTAAAGTCTGCTCGTCGTGTGGTCTGACCGGTGATGATGGAATTCCGATTAAGAGATCAACTTTTATTTTTCTTTCAACATCAAGCCCACAAATTATATCTCCGGGGAAATGAAATAAGTTGCTAATTACTGACTAGTTCATATCGGCCGATACTTATTCTCCTTGTCCTAACCATATGCCGAATGATGAATTATTCCCGTTAATACAATCTGCTAGCAGAATTACTAAAGCGATGTAATAGCCCGGATGGTATGGTCCAGCCCAGGGCTCTTCTCTTCTCTACACATTATTATTCCAACCCCTAAACAACTTATTTTTTCTCTCTTTGGATGTTCCTCGGAGTTCCTCGGAGCTGACTTGGAAAAGGTCACGGTTTGCCACGCTTTCTAACCCAGTCTCGGGGTAAATAGGCAGATTTTCAGGCTTGAGATTAAACACAGGTGGATTCAGAACATCCTAACCTTCTGGCAATACATTATTTTCACATGGAATGTTGGTGGAACACTTTGGCATTCATTAACAGTTTGCTATAAAATAATAATTGTGATGGACTGAAAAGGCTTAATATTTGAAGAGTCCCAGGGTCAGAAAAATCTATTATTTACGTTCAAACGAATGCATATTTAGCAGGGCAGTTTCATATCTTTCTCAAGCCTGGTGCTTTAATGATTATTTCCAATCCATTCTTCATGGAGTCTTCACCCTTCACCCCCCCCCCACAAAGAAAAAAATGTAACTAGCCAACGATGGACATTTTTTTGCGTGACTTAATGATCTATTGGTATCATTTTTGTAAGGCAGTAAGAACAGTTTCTATACACATTATCGGGGCTTTAAGGGCTGTAGAACCCCGCGATACCCTCATACCCAACAAAACAAGGAATTCATTGGATTAATGTAAATTTCTTCACCGTTTTACCAAAGTATGACTTCTATCCATGTCCTCTGGACCAACTTTGGGATTTTAACAGTAAATGCCTGTGTTCCGTTGGAAATTAAAGTCTGTGCTTCCCAAAGAGGACTACATTAAACCAGCGGCGTTCTCGTTCTGCATGCGGGAACGGCTGAGACATTGTGTTTGTGCCGCCTGTACTCAGGCCTCCCCCCTGTGAAACCCAGCTGCGGAAAAATGACGAGCGAGATTTCTACACAGGCAGCCAGACCACTGGAACTACTCAATCCTGCCATCCGTGCCAGAAAAAAAGCCCCCCCTTACTGCTAAAAACAGATGGCACTCGATACAATTAGGGTCAATGCCAAGAGCAGGCATTGTTCTGTATCTGGAGAAGCAGAGCATTCTGGGAGGGATGTTCAGATGAATAATTTTAGGTGTTCTGTTGCTTTTGGTTTTTTTTTTTTAGTACATCATTTCGCCTGGGAGAAAAAGAAGGATCTTTATTTAAACTCAATTAAGAACATGAATAATAATAATAAAAAAGATATAAATTCTACAGGGCAATCTGTCTTAATTCTGGAAAAAAATAAAACATTAATATTAAAATGTTACATTAAATAGATGCATTGTATAAAAGAGTTTCAACGTGCAAAAATGTAAGGTTACGCATTTGGCTAATAAAATTAATTAACAATGTGCCATATAAGGTTGTTTATTATTAGAAAACAAAAGATTTTTTTGCCATTTATTAGAAAGAAACACACAGAAGCAGAATATAAATTTTCTTCTTAAAATTCACTACTCCTTAGAAATGTATATATTTAAATTGAAGAACTATTCTCTCGCCACAAAGTCTATTCATCTTGGGAAATATCTCATTTGAAAATAGCTTAAGTGAGCTTTTTGTATTTATTTTCTTGGGTATCAGCAAATATATTTTAGTGGAGAAAAAAAAAGACTGCATATTCTTCACATTCATAACAGCAGAAACCAAAATGTGTTAGTTTTGTGCCTGTTTTATAACTATTAAACAAGCTTTTACATATTCATATGTATTGTTATTTAGAATGTTATAATTGTAAGCTCTGCAACTCATTTCACTACTGATAGCGCGTCCGTCCCGGGAAAGGAATGATTGAAGGTAACTACACAGCGAAATTGGCAAGGGACTGGGTCCAGAAGAACAGGGGGGATTTAGAACATCAATCTTGTCTGTGTGTTCTGTATCAAAGGTACTAGGGGCATTTTAAGTGTAATATTGTGAATTGGAATATAGATATTGTGCCTATCTCTGTGTCAAACTCATCTTGAGCGTGGAGCAGGTGAAATGCATTTTCTGCTCAGTGAATGAATGTTATTTGCTCTAATTAGGGATTTTTTTAGAGTGATTCATGCTTCACAAAATAAACAACAATCTTGCATTTTGGTTTAATTGGTACGTAATTATATAATCCTATAGCACTAAGAGTGGCTTGCCGTGAAGTGCATAACCGGGGATCGGAAAAACCTTGGATTTCACAATTGTGGGTCACGCTTCCCAGCATCCTTTTGGGGTAACATGCCATGTTTGAGAGGACTCATTTTTCCTAACTATTGAAGTCCTAAGCAGGGCCATAAGAGAGGCAACAGAGAGACAACCAGGCTATAGAGAGACACACAAAGGCATACTGCACATACACAAACCACGCACACACAGACCCATACACGGACACACACACACACACATACATATATATATACTAGTTGATTCTGTCACATGACAGGGAGTAAGAAGCTGACTCTGCTATCGCTGATGCCCATAATGGTGTATATCACTCTGCAAATACTCTATCTGGGACTCCACATCACCCGTCAAAACAAGGGCAGTATTCGTCATGTGCAGCGCGGACACAAAATTACACAAGAGAAAGTTGGCAGCAGATGGGGGCCCTTGCCACCAGGTGCCCCATGGCAACTTCCCCATTGTTAATCCCATTGGACGCAGATGTGCCAGCGGCATGGGGCACAACCTCCGTCTTCGCACTAGATGTGATGGTGCTTCAATACACATCTGGCACTAATTTTGCCCCAGGCGCCAAGATCGTTTGTGATGGCTGTGGTCCTAAGTGACCGTAACATGGACAAGGGTAGTCTCCATTCCTCCACCCTGTTGTAAATGAATTATGCATCTTGGGCCTCAGCCGTAACAAACTTTGGCTCACCACCAGTTCTTCGACTTCTCTTGCCAGAATTTTTAAGCCATATTGTAACATCTCAAGCATGGTGGGAAATATATTCCAAGAACAATCAGAGGCCCGAGCCTGCCCCAAGAGACTTAACACACGTGTAATCATACACTCTCCCTTTACCTAACTTTTATTCTTTGCTTTATCTTTGTCTCTGCTTTTTTTTTTCCGCAGGTACATGATAACATCTCTGGACAGAACCCACGCTGGGAATTACCGATGTATTGTGCGGAATCGTATGGGAGCATTACTGCAGAGGCAAACTGAAGTCCAAGTGGCATGTAAGTTAATATCATCCAAACTCCCTATTGAATATTGAACAAAAAAAATAAGCTTTAATAGGAAATAGAATTCATTGTGTATTGAAACTGTAGGGTTAATACTGAAAACAAATGTATTATAAACTTGGGGTGTCGGTTGTATGTGGTAGAGTGCGGTAGATCGGTGTATGTAGTAGAGTGATTTACATGGCCGAGAGTGGTGTGTGTGGATCGTGTGACCGAGAGTGGTGTGTGTGCGTGGCTGAGAGTGGTGTGTGCGTGGCTGAGAGTGGTACATCTGAATTGTCACAGCTATATAGGACATGGACAGGCTACATAAATTTGGACGTGTCCTGTAAGTTTCGGGACTGGTGGAAATTCGAGACAGTTGGGACGCTGTCGGGAGGATACCGTACCCAGACTGTTGCCAAATATAGGTACATTTTACCATAACTAAATTTGGTTATAGTAAAAATGTCTGTTTTGAACTCTTCACACCTTTGCCCTGCATCAATTCTGGCAGCAGAAGCACCGTCAACCAGCTAAAAAAAAGAGACGCACCGTGCAATGTCTGAATACACTTATTAATGGAGTTATTCCATGTGAACATTGTGTCTGCCCCGTCAGTGACCCACCATCAGTAGGCAGCAGTATCAATGATTTATGACGGTTTCAATGCCACATTTATAGCTACAGTCACTCTCCAAAGTGTTATCGCGGCTAATCCCATAGTCGGCACCCTGTTAGATCAATGCCTCTTTTGCAAGTTCTATCTCAGGAACAGAATTTTTTCCGCGACCAGTCCGCTATTATCTAAAGAACTATTATGCTGGCCCATTAAAAGAAATAACCAATTACAGCCAAGTTGGTTTTCCCTCAGCCCGACGAGCAATCAGTATTACAGCTTGCATTCATTCCTACTACTTAACAGAGTCAGCAGGTCATAATACTTATTTTAAAAGAAATTCATGCAATGAAATATTATATTAAATATTAACCCTATATATAGAGCACAGTCTATCTGTCTATCGATCTGTCTACCTATGTACCCCCCAAGTCTCCTTAGACCATCTTCTGTGTCTCCTTTCTCTTTCGCATCTTGTTTCGTTTCACATCTCTATTACTTCTTCTTCCTCTTCACATATCTTGTATATTTTCAACTTTCGCATCTCCATTATCTTCCCTGTTCCCTGTCTCCTTTTGCTTCCCTGTTTCCTATCCCATTTTGCTTCCCAATTTCTATCTTTTTTTTGCCTGCTTCTTATCTCCATTCTCTCCCCTGTTTCTTATCGCCTTTCTCTTCCTTTTTGCTTTCTTCTTTTCCTACCCCTTTTCCTGTAGCCTTTCACTTTCCTTTTTCTATCTTACTTTTTTCATTTTTACTGTCTCTTCCGTGTTTCTTCTCTCCTTTCGCCCCCCCCCTTGTTTACCATCAACTTTGCTTCCTTTTCTCGCTTTAGCTCTTCTCTTTCCTTTTCTGTTCTCCTTTTTCCCCTTTCCTCTCTCTTTCATTTTCCTACCTCCCTTCTATTTCTAGTTCCTTATCTCCATTCTCTTCCATTTTCCTATCTTCTTTCATTCTTTCCATCAAGTTTAACCCACTACTGAGCCAGAACAATTGTTCCCTGTCTCCCTCCTTTTTCCCATCTCTTTTCTCTGTCCAGTTTCCTTTTTCCCTGATTCCTATCTCCTGCTTCGTTGTTCTCCTCATCACCAACTATCACCATTTTGCCTTGTTCCTTTTTGCTCCTGCATGCTTATCAACAATGGTGCCATATTATTTCACTCCGCTTAATAGTGGGTTAATATACAGACACACAGAACAAACATCTCAAAGAACACACAGCTTGTTCAGTGAAGTATGAATGCCCCTGCTGGTTAACCGCACAATCTGCTGATAAAAATGGTGTAATTCACAAAATTACTAATTTGTCTTTATTCATAACACCATAGCTGATAACAGGTGCAATTGAGATTTAGAGAACAAACATGAAATAGAGTATAGGAACTAGCATCACACTCAAGGTGAGACCACACTTATTACTGGGAAAAGAATGGACCCTTCATTGAAATACTAAGGTCCAGTTAATTCTGTTGATGTGGTGGGTGGACTGTAGACTTAAAGTGCAGAGCAGAAGACAACTTGCATGGTAGGGAAGAGGGACAGAAGTCTAGGTAGAAGTCCACAGTTTGCTCACTAAAGTGACTGTGTTGATCATATCAAAGAACCTTACCATGCCAAGGAACCATACAACAAAGCCTTGCCTCATGTATCACCTTGGAATTCTGTTGTTTCCATTCAGAATCCACACATGCATTATTTAGGTTAAATACATCAATCCGTATGAGAGCGGGGAATGGAAGTAGGAGGAATCTGTGATTATTTCCCCAAATGATTGCAGGAGAAGGTGGTGGCGAAATATGTGCCTTGTGTGAGTTGAGACTGTGTTAAGATCAGGCGTTGCAAACAAATGTATTCTGTGGATGTTCCACAGGTTAAAGTGGAAGTCCTTGGTGAGAAATTGAACGTGAGGAATAAAAAAAGAGGTCTTAGTCAAAGGTGACCCGTATCCAACAGGCTCTGGGTTTTGACGTGATTGTGGTGCTAGTACCAGAGAGAGAGAGACAGTGTAGGTGCGGGGAGGACCATGTTAGGAATGAAAACAAATTGTTCCATCGATACATTTACAACTGGAGGAAAAAAAAGACCCCAAGATCTGCAGCTCAACGATCGGTTGAGCCAACGTCTTAATGCGTAAATCCACTTGACACGCAATACCCTTTGGTCTGTTATGGTGAGCTTGTGACCCAAAGAGGGGTTGTTGAAGCTGGAAATTGATCTGCACAAACCAGGGAAAGAACGCTCATAAGGAATTTAAAACATTCACCATTACAGTTCCACACTCTTCAGGGAAATGGGTGGATGGGAATCAGCATGCTCCGGGTCCTGGAGCTGGTTGTGGTGAACATCCATTATTGACATCTAGCTCCCTGTTTTGTAATTAGATGCATACATCACATCTAAAGAAACAAATCCGCATAAATGTGTAATACTATATGTTACTGCGAGATTATATATGACTACATAGATCACAATGTGGTAATGTATCAGTGTGGGGGATGTGTCTGAGCGTTAACTGCCGAAATAAAGGCTTTGCCCCCGTACAGTATAAACGCTTTACCCACCAGGATTGTGTGCAGTAACCTAGTATCCCAAAACACAGAATTTAGTAACATTCTAGCGTGTTAAGACTTATTCTCCAGCGAGGGAAAACCTGCGTCTCACATGAGCTAACTAGGCGCCACACTCATCTTCTGCCTAATTTTTTCTTGAATGTCTGTTTTTTTTTGGAGGCTCATAGAAAGTACAAAACACAATTTTCAGAGCCTGTTCACAAGTATCGAGACACTTGAGATGTACGCTTTGAAAATGTTTAGTAATAGCGGTTAAGCGCACTGCGTAGAAGCCAAGTTAATGTATATTTCTGAGTGGGGTCATTAACTACCATCTGCCATTAACCATTTGGACAGGAGGAAGGGTATCTCACGCTTCTTGTCCTTAAAGGGATAACCAGGTCTTATGTAGGGTGCTGATATAGCTGGCTGCCTATAGCTATATATATATATATATATATATATATATATATATATATATACAAAGGTGATTTCATGGATGTCTCCCCATAAGAGTCTGTTTGAAAGTCATCAGGAGTCATCAGTATTTTGACACAGCCTCCAGATCCGAAAGCAATGCGAAAACAAGTGATTTCTGTGACGGCGGTGAGGGACGGATAAGTCGCGGGTGACAGCGGGACATTATCTGGAAATGAATGCTTTCTCGTCCTTTCATTTAGAGTGGACCTTCATTCATACGCTCCTCCAGATTGCGCGGCTGTTGGAAGCACCGGGGGAAACGATCAACATTGACTCCTAAATGAGTCCATTAAGATGCGCTGAGCTCCGGCTAGCACCGCCAGCTCTCAGTGGGAAAGCACCTCTCTCTTGTTACGGGTACCCTCAGTATTGTATTATTATTAACAGCTGATGGATTTTACCGAGGATATCGGCCTCTAGACAAAACAATGAATATTCAAATTAATTTTAAAAAATTTAATAGCTATTTTATATGACATGGAGGAAGCACAGTCTTTTCTCTTTTTTTTGTGGGCTAAATCCCTTGAATACGGATATAAACGTCGCTGATTTCCTTTAGATAAAGCTCTCTTGGGGATTTTGGCAATGTAAAAACATGGTTTTAAAGGAGCAAAATCCAGCCTTTATGGTTATTTTGCAGAAATAGCCAAAAACCCCAATCAAGCAAATGATGGCTTGACATCTAGGTGGACACCAAGAACACTGTAACTGTTTGTACGCCAGATGAATGAACAGGACATTCATTCGTAACAAATCAACATATCCAAGAGGTTCTAATGGCGACGAACTTGATGAAGCCAGAAAACCCTATTAGGCTCATGTCTGCCCCCCCAAAAAAGAGTCCTTCAGAACTCCAGGACTCAACTTCCAATGTTATTTACAAAAAAAATACTACCCTTAAAGCATCCATAAAACCAAATCCCACCACCTCGGCATGTGGAAACCTAATTTCATGACCATGATGGACAACAGGTCCTACCGGAATCTGATTATAAGCATCAATGTAGCTAGCATGATGTAATCGATCTCCTCTCCTGGAGTCCTCTCCCTTCTACTCTCCACTTTTACAAAGGCTGCCTGAGCAATGGGGGAGCGAAACGTTAATGGGGAGGAATAATCCTGCGGATTTTGACAACAGGAAAACCACTTCTCCATTTATAACGTTGACCAAACGTTTTGACAACGGGAAACATCGTCGATATACTGCGCTGCCCAAGATGACTAGGAGTCATCGTCTTTGCTGAGGTTTCAATAATATATATAAACCCGAGGGTGTTTCAAAGAAATTTATCGCGGTGACTCGTTGAGGATGGTTTCATAAAAGCCTATAGGGATGAAAACATCCATTTCAAATGGGATAAATTCCGTGGGACCGAGTCACAGAGATCAAAAGTATTTGAAGAGCCCGGAGATGAACGGAGCAGAGATTCACTATCTGCACCTCCGGAGGGTGATTTTAGAATGAGGAGACGCGGTATGATGTTCTTCCAATAACAGTCGTGTAACAGACAATATTTTTCTACTTGACCCGGTGAGAAATGATGCCGGAGAGAGGCGCCGAGGCCGAGGAGCTGCCGGGAGCTTATTCTTCACACTTGGTTGTTAGATGTTTTTTTATCGCCGCTCTGAAAGAGATATGAATACATATGAATCAGATCTGTGCGCTGAGAGACATTTCATACACCGGCTCCAACTGCCCTGAAATGAATCATAACAAGTGGCTCGGAGACAGAGACAATAGGAAGAGGAGATGAAAGCAGTAGTGGGGGTTTAACCCCTTCAGCAATAGGAGCTTACGGTTTAAACAACATACCCTCTGAGTGTCCCTGTGCAGGATTCGTGGTCCCACCCTCTACCCCCTCTGTTCTTCCTGGTGCCCCCTCTTTTCTAGGAGGTCGGAATGTTTTGCTGGGTTTGAGGGTATCGCAGGGTTCTACAGCCCTAAAAGCCCCGATAATGTGTATAGAAACAGCAGGAATTGGTTAAAACATTAAACGGTGATCATAAACTATATCTTTCTTCTGTTGCCAAAGAAATGTCGTACTGTATTACAAGTAAGGATAAAGGACCAAGTAAGGGGCTACTTAGCTCTTTTGGGAGTGTGGCCCTAGAAGAAGAAGATCATGGACCCATTCTGTGTTTGGGGTCGCTTATGAGAAGTTCGTTCTTCCTTTAGAATATGGCACAATGCAATGTTTTAAGGCTATTTGGCTAATATGGAAGCATAGTATTTGCCCCAGATCATCCCCATTCGGCCTCATCTAGTCACCTGTTTCTCCTGCTGTAAAGACTCAATCAGTCCTTGGTCTCTTCAGGAGCCGTATGTCTATCCCATGCATGTTTAAATCCCTTCACTATATTACCCCCTACCACTTCTGCTGGGAGGCTGTTCCACTTATCTACCACCCTGTCAGTAAAGTAAAACTTCCTTCTATTCCATCTAAGCCTCTGACCCTCTAGTTTTAGATTTCGGAGCCATATGTCTACCCCGCGTGAGTTTGAATTCCTTCGCTGATGATATGTTGGCACTTTGCGGTGTTTACCAAGCGTGTTTCGCTGCATCTTAAGTATTACATTTGTTTTCTGCAACAACCTGCCTCTGAATTCATCCACTTGTTGCTGATTTGCCCCCGTAGCATTAGAATTGGATGTGTGTCGGCTGACCAGCAGGGGTTAAACGCCAGGGTACCCCGGAGGAATCTGGAGACCAAACCGCTGGAGCGGATTATTTATTCCCGCTGTAATAGGCACCTCTGGGTAAGAATTAATCATCTCAGGCATCTACCCCGGAGGGGCATCACACCTGATCGCAGCAGCCACAAAGCAGTTCACTACGATCGGGCCCCAAGGCAGTTAAACCGCACGCAGCTAGAAGGACCAGTGAAGCGTGGCAGAAGAGGGGTTAATAAGAAAATTCCGATGAAATACTTAATTTTTTGGAATCTCACCTCTAATAAACTAGACATTGTGGAACTGACTTTCACATTGAGACTGTACCACCAACTCCAGGACAGCTGGAAGGTATCCACACATTATATCCAAATATGCTATGATATAAAACCAATGCAATCAGGCTATGGACATAGCTAATACTAACCCTTTAAAAACCCGTCATAAGGATTCCATGCAGTCATTTGCCAGATGTGTTGCCCAAATGCCTCTAATACCGGCCCTGGTGGAAACCTTGACTTGCCATTGTTCACTAAATCGAGTCACCTGCATTCAAGCAGGGATAACAGCCATAACACACTGGGAGCAAAAGCACCCAACTGGGAGTCTTATGTACGATCTCAGCGGGGGGGGGGGGGGCAGAATAGGAAGTAGTCGGCTCCAGACTGTGTGACCCCAAGAATCTACCCCTTCACCCTGAGACCCTGAGATTGGGGCAAAAACCCTGAGACTCCGGGTCAGACCCTGAGAGTTCCGGGGTATGGTTATAAACTTTTAAAATGTAGAATTTTAGAAACGCCAGAATTATCGTTCGGATTCCGCTCCGAGGACATCTCCCGAAGCGGGCTTTGAAATTAGGTCACTTCTAGGGAGTGCGTCTTATTATTCCTTCCCGCACGGCCTCGCCGACAGCGGCAGGAAAGTAACGAGGATCCATGCGCAGAATCATCTCCGTGTTCCTGCCACATGCTGGCAGGCAGCATCAAACACTCCGCTCAGGACACGCCACACACTTCCATCAAATACCCCACTGAGTTCCAAGGCAGTGACACCGCCGGGGTTTTAATTAGTCTCTCGTTACCCAGCATGCCCTGCTCCGAGAGACGGATCCTGGCTGCAAAAAAACCCGCCGGGTATTAAAAGCGAGCAAAAACTTACATTAACTACTTAATATATATATATATATAATATACAGCACAAATTTTGGTTGATATCCCTGCTTGAATGCAGGTGACTCATGGTGGGGCAGCATAAAATAAAGCAATGGAAGCTTTTTAGGACCTCAGAAGTCTCTTCTTCAGATGAAATTTAACTTCAACTAATGACTCGTCATCAAGGGGTGCATTAGTGTCACATAAATGGAAATTGTGCGAAATAGGACTTTTTAATTTAAAAAAAAACTACCATTGTTGGCAGGGAATAGAGAATATAGTAGGATTTTGGCTTAAACCTGGCAATTTCAGGGAAATTTTTAATATCTTCGGCAGCACTCTGAGCGTTGTCAAGGAGCAATTATTATATATATTCTTTTGGGGGGAAAAAGTTTATTTAAATAAATCCACTGTTTATTTTTTTAAATTCCGTTTACAAATATGAACGTCTTTGCTACAATATTCAATGAAAGTACATATTTTGTTTCAATTGAAAAAGGGATGAGTGTTTCCTTTAACCCATTAATAAATACAATTAACTTTCTTTTTCGGGAGTAAATGTTTGGGGATAATGCAAAATGTAGGATTTAATTACCCCCCCGGGCCATTAATGCGGGGAAAGAGGCAGTTCTATTTGTAGAAAATGGGAAAACAGGAAGCTGATGAAGAATTAATCCACCAGCTGTGCTAACGAGTATCTTTAATGATGATGTTGTTAAAGCCAAATACTTTGGATGTATTTAATTACAGCAATTAAAGGGAGTTAATAACAAGCATTGTGTTTGGATGCTTTTGCCAATTAGTTTACAGTTTTGTTAGTGAATACTGGTGGAGTCACCACGTACAGAGCTATGTGGCTCCAAGAGGTCCTCATATGCTGCCAAACCTGGGCTTCCTTGTTTAGGTGTCACCACGTACAAAGCTATGTGGCTCCAACGGGCCCACATGTGCTGCCAAACCTGGGCTTCCTTGTTTAGGTGTCACCACGTACAAAGCTATGTGGCTCCAAGAGGTCCTCATATGCTGCCAAACCTGGGCTTCCTTGTTTAGGTGTCACCACGTACAAAGCTATGTGGCTCCAACGGGCCCACATGTGGTGCTAAACCTGGGCTTCCTTGTTTAGGTGCCACCACGTACTGAGCTATGTGGCTCCAATGGTTCCACATGTGCTGCCAAACCTGGGCTTCCTTGTTTAGGTGCCACCATGTACAGATCTGGGGCTTATAGTTGTCCCCATCCAAAGTTGCTGCCAAAGCCATGTTTAGGTATAGACCAGCTTGAATTAGGTATGGTGCATTCTTGGTAAAACCCCTAAGCTAGGTCTAGTACCCCCAAAGCTGGGTCTAGTACGAGACATTATGGTATAAATAGAATGGTGCGCAGGCTGGTTGGACATTAATGACTCCATGACTCAAGTCTGCATGCTGAAGAAGCAACCCCCGATGAGCTTCTCCTGTAGAAGGAGTGAGCTGGCCCTGCGTAATGTATACTTTGTGTGTGGAGATATCTCGAATGCTATCTCAATGAGTTGCCCATGTATGTCATTGAGTTAAAAGGTGGGACTGTTTGACCGTCCCAGGACAGTTGGGGTCATAACTCCGGTATTATGTATAAAATACATATGTTTTGCTGTCGCGCTCACATTTCCATCTCGGCTCTGATTTCAGATATGGGGAACTTTGAGGATGGGGACACGTCACAGACCGTCTCTCACGGGGACGCCGCCGTCATCATAGCGCCTAGCATCGCCAGCTTCCCACAGCCCCAGGTGACGTGGTTCAGGGACGGCAGGAAGATCCCCCCCAGCAGCCGAATGTAAGTGTCCTGTTTGGGCGTTTACGGTGAGAAATATGCCGGCCTTAAAACATCAAAACATATTAAAACGTATAAATTCAAGCCTGCCAATCAGTGACAGGAGTCGTCGGCCAACATAGCAGAAGGCCAGCTGCAGGGCTGCAGTTTCAAGCTTAGATACGTGCTTTTTTCTTTAGAAGAAAGCATATTAAAGTACGTTAATATGTATTTTTTCTTTAGAGGGGGCGTCAGAGACATTAAACTGTCTCTTTAAAGAACCTTTTTTGTTACCTTTTTACAAAAACAACCTTTTTGTTTGTAACAAATCTGACAAGAAATTAAGCTTGAATAAATGTTCAATATATGTGTGGCTCCAGGGAGATGTCGACCTTGTTTTTCCGTGTTCTGATTGGAATTTGGAATTTATTATTAAGACATAGATGAATAATCATTTCACCATCACAAAGAAACAAACAAAAGCTATTATTTACCGGTCTAATTACTGTTTTTTTTTTTTAATGTACTTTTTCTTTGAAGTTCTCTTTCTTTGTGAAAATAAAGAGAAAAAAAACTTGTATTGTGTGGTAACCGACGGCGTGACAAATCGTTTGTACCGCACGTAAATTCTACAAAAAAAAATAATAATGGGATTTGTTCATAAGGAGTCATTCTAATATAAAGTGTTAAGAGTGGAGCAATTGGTTGCTATGGCGATTGCACTGCACCAGAACCAAATCTTTATACATATCCTCCTATATTTCAACCGAAAGATGTGGTAATTCTGGTGAGGGAGTCATGTTAGGTCTGATGATATACTGTAACTCCCATGCTCCCCTGTTTAAAAGAGACAGTCCTTCTTCAAGACGCACTTTATTATGAGGGGGTGTCGTTAGAGGTGTGTCTATGGGCAGGGCATATCTGCCCCTCCACACCAATAGCCTTACTGTTGAGAGCCAGGATATGATGTCATATCCCGCCTCTCCGCCCTTTTAAGGGCATGCAGCGTAGGGTGGAAATGAATGATGGAGGATGTGGTCCCCCATAGTCCTAATGGGCTTTTTGGGGAGATCAGCAGTCTCCTTTTAACCGGCCAATTGAACAATGGCGCCACAGGGAGCCCGATGGTTTAAGAGGCCCCCCCCCCCGTGGCCACCACTGTCTTTCTTCATGACTTTGTGACCTATTGATAAGATAAAGTTACACATATATTCTGAGTAAAGCATTTAGAGGAAGAATGTTTTTTTTAGGTCCATAAATGTAGTTTTATATAGATTTTCAGTAGTTTCAGTACAGATAATCTTCTGCAAATCAATTTTAACTTAGTTTAGTGAATGAACTTCAAAAGGCCACAGGGGATAAGCAAGAGAGGGCAGAAGTGGGTTTCACGATGACGGTTGGCTTTTACGTCTAAATTTTAACCCAACTATCATAGAAAAGTATCTCTAACCAATCGCAACCACCTATCCCTAATAGCGACTTAAAAAAATCCCGTCAGAGGGGTTTCATCACCTTGGGACCTTCGCTGGAGCATCCCCCGGGTTACGCGTCCCGAAGAGAACCTTCAAACCTCTGCTAGGTGATGCCAAGGGTTAAATGTCTCAGCGCTAGCCAGTTTTATAGGACGGCGTGCTGTCGATACCGTAGGGGCATGCTGGCGTTTCGTGTGAAACAAAGAGTTAATCTCTAGAGAATCTTGAGAGTCCTTTCTTCGGGTTCTGCACCCGGTATCTGCAGCTCTCCAGCACCTGTGCCAGAATCCGAGGCGCGCAGGAGCAGGAATGAACCGGTAGACTATTCTGCCTTATCTCTCTAATTGCAGAGAATTATTATCCAGATGATCTGGCAAGAAATCCCCAGCGGATGAGTCTGAGCAGGGAGATATCTGCAGAATGAGAAGCCAGGAGTCCACGCTAGGGAGGGGATCAGGGCAATGAGCATGGAGACAGAAATGTCTGATATCCGGCTGCTTGAAATGTGGGTTTCAGAAGCTTGGATTGAGATTAGTTGAGTTTATCTGGGTAGCAGCAGCTACAGTCCAGGGCAGAGATAAGCGCGGGGGCCTGCCGAGTCCTCATTTAAAACCCCTTTCTATTATTCTGTATGAGAAATAATCCTAACTCCCGGAATTAAGTCCTGGTCGCTTTAGGGACATGCTACGCAAGGGTGAACGGGACAGAGGGGTTTTGAGATTTGTGCGATTTGTGCATAGGGTGCTTAGGGCAATTAAAGCCATGTGCTAATTATAGATGCCAAAAAGAGGTTCTGCTGAATATTTCAGGAATGATTTGAAGGGTAAATCTTGGGAAATTAACTTTCAAAAAGTACTTGTTGTGGACACAGCAAAGCCTTAAGCGACTATTGTATGCGAAATGAAAGTGATTATTTTGGTCTGACCTCGAGCTGGATCATGTGACATTTAGGTGCCACCCACTACCTCCAAGCTTCACTGTGTTCATCGCTTTATGGCACAACTTAATCGGTCCCGGCCGAGTCTTCTGCCTGATTGAAGAGTGTGGTCCGTTCCACCTGGCAGTTTGTAAAGCAGTTAGCAAAGAGTTTTGCGTCTGAAATGTGTCGGTGTTGATCTTAGTTTTCATCCTCCATTGTTCCTCTCCGTCCAGAGCCATCACGAAGGACAACACGTTGGTGATCCTATCCAGTGTGGCTCCTGACACCGGACGATACTACGTGCAGGCGGTCAATGACAAAAACGGCGATAACAAGACCAGCCAACCCATCACCCTTACCGTGGAAAGTAAGTGAGAGAGGATCTAGGGTAGAGAGCTACTTAAGGGACTATCTACCTAGGTGGGTCTCTAGAGTAATCAATGTCATGCGACAAGCTTTATTGTCGATCAAATCAACTGCGTCTTCTTCCTTTCCGCTTAAATCAAAGCGATGTCAGTTTACGGCATCCCTTTTGCCAAGGTTCTTCACAGAAGCATAAACGGCGCAGAAATACAATGCATCATTTAAGAAACGTCTTTCGTTCGAGCTAATCTTCTAGCTGATGGACTAACAACTCCATGGGACCTCCTCGCGGTGATTAGGTTAAAAGCTTTGCAGGTTATAGATGATTTCAGCCAGCAGGATCTTTAGACCGGCACCTGTGTCACATATATATAAATATATAAATATATATAATATCTCTACCATATAGCTGTAGGAACATGACTCATGTAGAGGTTGACACAGAGGTGAGTGTTTTGACTTAATGGCTCCCTCAGGGTAAAAGGTGAGTATTACAGAGAGACAGAGTGATTTCGAATCAGATCGATAGGGGGGGGCAGCCAAATAAGTGGGGGGGGGACCTTAATCCTGACTTTTTCCCAGGCAGGCAGAAAAGCTGCTGATCCAGCATGGGGAGCGATGCCGTGACTGGTTTATCGCAGGCCGGGAGAAACTGCGCAAAAAGAAATTAATGGTCTGTAGCCGGACGCCTCCAGTAATCTAGCAGACCGATAAGTCCTGAGGGGCTGGAGAGGGAGAAGCCGAGGGCATGGAGGCTGACAGCAGTTCTGTCTCTAATTTAGTTTATTTGCGCACTTCTCCTAACCTGTGGCAAGGTTTACACGCTGGGCTGTAGAGCCGACACTAAGTCTAAAGAAATCAGAAGCGGTAGAAGCCAGTATTGATAGGACTCTGTAGGACTTTTGCATCTGATTAACCAGAATCCTCCTTTTTCAGCTATGGAGGCCTCTAATGCCACTTGTATATCTTAATTTCGGTTTGCAACCGTGGTAATAATGCACTCTGGGTTAACCTCTTCCATTGCTGAGGATGGAACCTTCTCAGAATTCCATTATATTATTAATAAGGCTGGAGCTGAGGTGAACATCATGGTAGCATCTTGATGGATGTTTGGAGGAGGTCCAAGTCCAAGAGACCAAAGACTAAAATCTACATGGGATTCGATGACCCTGAGGGATACAATAATATTTCAGGTTCTGAAGGACTCGGAGCATAACAGCTTGTTTCATTTTTAGAAAGATATTTACATTATTTCATTAAAAATGTCTGCAACAGGTACGGGGTATCAACAACCTCCCGGAGGACATGTGTTAAGTCAGTAGGTTGTCACCGCTTTCTTAGTTGTTTTGTACTTGATCATACGACTGCCATCTTTTAGTGGCCGGCTGTTAAGTTGGGAAATGAGGCTTTGGGTTCATGTTCTGGCCAAAAACACAGGGAGGGCGGTGGAGGGGCGTGAAGTCCAAACTAATCTCCTACTCGTTGCACCGCAGAGTCAGCAAAACGCAGAGTATACTCCATGGGATTTACTGCAAATTGAGCGGGTCCGCTATCCAGACAAAAGGTCTGAAAAAAGCATCATTTCCATTATTTGTGCTGTCAAAGGGAGAGAAATGTATTCAATGGCTTTTAGTAAAAGGTTAAGATCCGGGTGCCAAACCTACTATATGTCTGCTGTGAACAGCAGTTTCCCTTTAACAGTTACCAGTAACTATCGCAGGTTTTTCTGACTTTATTCTCTTTTAAAGGAACAGTCTTTCCATTTTCTATATCTTCTGCCTTAACTGAAATCTGTTTTTCTTCCCCATGAAGCTTTACCCTACTCGTTTTAGCTTGATGGCCAATTAGCTGGTTTAACAAGCTGGTGTGCCGCTGCCATGGACAGATTCCAGCAGGGGCCAAACCTTCGGCGTTACTTTTAGGGGAGAATGTATTAGTTGCACACAAACATGCATTAAACCTGGCACTGCAGCTTGTTCACAATCCTCCCTGATCCCTGAGAAGAAGAAACGGACATTAATACCCCCCAAGTAGAGCTAACCCCTTATATGTCTGAAACCAACTATTTTAATGTAATGTTCCCTCTTGCCTTTCAGATGTGGGAGGTCCAGCTGATCCCATCGCTCCCACCATCATCATATCGCCGCAGAATACCAGCGTTGTGGCAGGAACCTCTGAAGTCACATTGGAGTGTGTGGCCAACGCTAGGTGAGTTTGGTTGCCACTCTCCGTCTTTATACCCCCCCCCCCTTTTTGTGTCTTGCTAATCTCAACCTTGTTCTCTTTACCTTTATTCACTAAACCAAGTGTAAGCCTTCACCACTTTTCTACTCTTCCCCATTCTTCTCTCATTCACTCTGCCTTAATGTTCTTCTTCTATGGTCTTCTCGTTTCAGGCCACTCATCAAATTAAACATTGTCTGGAAGAAGGATGGAGTTCTCGTTTCCAGCGGGGTGGGAGAATACGGACGGCGTCTGACAATCCTAAACCCAACTGTGAGCGACGCTGGGTATTATTCATGTGAAGCAACTCTTCGGAGCAGCAGTGTGCCACCTGTCACCGCTGGGGCCTTCTTGACCGTTCTCGGTGAGAATAAAATCCATCTGCACAATGATGACTTGGTACATTTCTCTGGGATTTGGTCTCCATTGCATAATTAGGTTTTCCCAAACCAGGGTTCTTCTGTATCTTCTAAAGAAAAATATGGTTAAGATGGTAAGGTGAATATATCAATGAGATACAATGTTTCTGGGTTCTTAGAATCCTACTGCATCTCCTCTACAAAAAACATGGTATCAGGACATTCCAGATTTTTGTTTTGTTGGAGATGTCTCTGGAGGCAGCTTTACCAAGACTTTTTACAACACTACGACTAACTGGTAGCTATTTAGGTAATTCTGCAACTTATTTAGAAGAACGACACATTACAATTACACAATTTCATTGATAACCCCATTTCCTGCTGTTTCTATACACATTATCGGGGCTTTTAGGGCTGTAGAACCCTGCGAGACCCTCATACCCAACAAACATTCCGAGCTCCTCAAAAAGGGGAGCATCAGGGGAGCAAAAAAGGACAGATTGATTTGCGTAGCGGTATTATGACATGATGCACGACCTCAGATTTAGTGACGTATCCCGTAGACAGTGCGAGTTCCCAGACTTTCGCATTTTGTTTTGTTTTGGAGATCTTTTCATAAGAGGACCTCTTGAAGACCTGGTTGATAAGCCCTGTGACTGTTCATTAGCGATGTCTGTGAGCAGCAATATTTTGGGAGAGAAAAAAAACATTATTCATTCTTTAATCTACCCACACTTGCATTACTCCATTTTTTACCATTTCCACTTTTTTTTTTTGTTCTCATTCTCGATGAAAATACGAGAGTTCTTTTCGGCGGCACACAATTTGCGAGCGCCGTTTTATTTCTTGAAGTCGGCCCTGATGAGATTCCAATCATTTTTTGAAAAGAAAAACACTCTTTCCATCTTCTAAATCCCCCCCTGTTCGCGGGGAATAATAACACTAACATTTTCGAATACCCCTTCACGGGGCGCGTTGGGCACACGGGCTGCGCTGAAGCAGGAAAAATCTATTATAAGCAGATCCAACGAAATTTCGTACGGATGCATTCAGTTTGTCCTTTTGGCTGCGGCTGATAATAGCTACGCACCCCTTAGAGAAAGAGAGGTTATGTTCCGCCATCCACGAGTAAATGGTTGTGTTATTGTACGTGTTACGGTTTAGCAGATAAGTCCTCTTGAGCGAGCGTCAGCTCCTCGCATCTCAGAGAGCCAGAGGGCTTGCTTTACTAATGGGCAGAGCGAGTAGTTGGATTTTGCCTTATTGAAGCTTACGGTGCATAAGAGCTTGATTTGAAATGGGCATTTAAAGCAGAGCGCCGAATAGTGCTAGAGCCCATAGGATGGTGGATACGTGGGACAGCCTCACAGCAGAAGTGGTAGAGGGTAATACAGCGAGGGGATTTAACCATGCATGGGATAGGCGATAAGATGAGACCAACAAGGTTTGAGCAGCAACGAGCAGACTAGATGGTCCGAAAATTCCATCACTGTATTAGCTCTAACACATTTGCTGGGAGGCTGTTCCGCTTGTCTACCACCCTCTCAGTAAAGCCATAGCGGCTTTAAATCCTGAACTGTAGAAGTAGAAAGCAGCGTTTCCAATATGCACAGAGCTTCCTCTCTGTATGCACCAGGGATTCCGCTACTGTCCGTTCCAATTATCCGTGCGCGGACAGAACCCAATGCCGTCAGTGACGCGTGGCAGCCTCCGCTGGGTTCTTAATTGATTACAACTCAGTAATTGAGACACATTTCTAATTAGCAAATCCCTGTTGCTTACCGAATTACAAAATACAATATTATCATGGAAGAGAAAAATATATATTTGCATGACATGTACACAGCCCTCCTCTAATCTGATTTACACGTGTAATATGCATGTTGTGTATGCGCATATTTACAGATTTGGCTAAGCAGCCAGGAATTGTCAATATTGGTTTTTGTCGTATATTCAGACTCCCCACCATCCAACCTCTGCGGATTTCCCTTTAACGTTATTTCCTTCGCACATATCAGGAAAAAAAAATTAAGAAAAAAAATAATTTAAAAATAAAAAAAATTCCCATTATAGAAATAGAATGTTTCTACATTTATATCGCAATATTGTTACATTAACCAGGGCAAAACTATTTTTTTTTTTGGCCGAAGGGTACGTATGTTAAATATTATTTCTTTTGACATGATTGTGGTTCTTTATGTCATTTAGGATTTTACATTTACTTAAAATGTATTTATAATATCGGCTGCTACCTTCCATATCCATAACTGGAAAGGCATTTGTATTTTCCCAAGGGGGCTACAGTTGGGGGGCAAGCACTTGCAGGACCTATTTTAGGTGGATTTGTGCCTTATTTATGCTGCATTTTTTTTTTTCATTTCAATTTATATTATTTGCTACAATTTAAATATACTTTATTGTTGATTTTGATATGAATACATTTTAATTATGAATTATTATTTATTATTTATATAAGTAAAAAAATATATAGATTCGGAAATGTTTTGAGGGGTGAAATAATTTTCATACTTTAAAAGGAGAACTATCACATTCCAGATGACATACAACATACTGTATTCTTCATAGCTTTGTTTTCTTTTCGCCGATATATTATTATAAACATTTCCTGTATTTTTTTCTTAATAAATATATGATATTTTCACATATGTATATATATCATATTATGTTTATTATTATTATTATATATTATGTTTTTTTTATTATTATATTGTATTTATCTTGACACCATATCAGGTTTGTAATTACCATCTCAGTCTAAAATAGGATTAATGTGATGCTCTATACTGGCAGAGCATTGTGGGTTGCTCCCCTGTTGCTTACCCCTTGATCTACAAGGTGATACTGTAGCATTATTTATTAAAGAAGAATATGCTGTGCCTGGCTCGAAAAAAACCCAAGCAGTCCAGTTAAATAATATTGTTTTTCGAAGGGCATTATTTTTACATGTATTACATGTTGTTTAACGTTAATCAAACAATGTTACGCAGTTTAGTAGAACCCTACGTGTCAGTAATTATCTGTTACTAACTGAAGCATCGATGTTGATATTAGTCACAATTATTGACCTAATCTTTTTTCTTTGTTTTTTTTCAGAGCCTCCTCAGTTTGTGAAGGAACCAGAGAGACACCTAACAGCCGAGATGGAGAAGGTGGTAGAGATCCCTTGCCAAGCCAAGGGTAAGTTTGCGGAGTAGACTGGTAATCATGGAATATTTGGTCTGATAGTAGCTACTAAGCCACAGGTAGCTGGTGAAAGTAGAACATAGAACTTCAAGCATTGTCCTTCATTCTCTCACCAACTTCTAACCTAGGACCTCCTAGGACCTCCAGCTCTTGAAGAGAATCCCACTCTTCGTTGATGCTTTTGCCAACCTCTAATCTAGATCTTCTTGGGTGCTAAAGATAATTCCAATCTTTAGTGAGTCCTTTTTTATAACAGTATATGTTCACGTGGCAGTAATAATCTCCAAAGAACAAGGTAGCAATTAGCTACCGGTGCTGTATATATAATTACTCTGAGAAGGGAGAGACAGCCCCTCCAGCAGAAAAATAAATTGTCTTTTCCTATAGAAGGGACGCCTTAGTCTCTGAGAGATAATTTAATATGCTCCGCTATGTTAAGTACCCAGGAGACATTACTTGTTAGATACCATGTGGATTTTTCTCTTCTGCTGGCAAATTTCATTGCATACTTTCCTATTATTGCATTCCCTCGATCTTTCTTTCCTTAATTTGTCTCTCTTTGGGTCTAACCTCTTTCTTGTAAAGGTTATATCCCTTGATTCATCTTTCACTAATAAATATTGACACTAGATTAGCATTTAACAAAGACAGTGGGTTTAATGTAATAGATTCCGCAGAATTCATTAGAGTTGAGTATAGGGAGGAATAGGAAAGAGGACCAGGTCTCCATAGCTAATAATATTTTGTGACTCGATATCAGTTGTCCGAGAGTCTGTGTTGGCTCCATCCAGAACCCATGGAGTGGCCCTTAATCCCCATCCTGAACGATCACATTTTCAGCTATCCTAAAATACAAAAAAAAATCATTGCAGCCGTCAAGACAAAACCAAAAGAAGAGGTAGTAGAACATTCAGACGTTTCATTTACCATAGAGTCCATCTTTCACTTACGTTCTTCTATTGGTTTTCATATTTTTTGCCAATGGGCCATGTGTTAAGGGAGATTGAGTTTCAGGCTTTGTTAGACACTCCAGCCTAGTTTACCCTAAACCGAAAATAAGTGGGAGCTGAATACCACTAAAAAAGACGTACAGGACCTTTCAATTCCATATGAGTGGAGAACTTCTTACATTGTTCTACCTATCTTTACTTTTCAGTTTATCTTCCTTTCCCTAATGACACTTCACCGCTATATTGTCCACGTTCCAGGTGTTCCTCCACCCACCATATCATGGTACAAGGACGCAGCTCTGATTGATCTCCGTAAAGACGCCCGATTCCGACTGGTCGGACCGGGCAACCTGAGGATAAGCGGGTTGATGCCAGAAGACACGGGGATGTTCCAGTGCTTTGCCCGTAATAACGCCGGAGAGGTGCAAACTTCCACTTACCTGGCTGTCACCAGTAAGTCCATTCCTCCAGATTCCCTCATTCTGTAACCGCTAAGCTATTAAAAGTCTATATTCTGGAACAGATGAGCGCGGAGCCAGAAAGCTCATGGTTAAGGTCGGTAATATCAGAGTTAGTCATTAACGAAGCTGTTAAGGCAGATCTCGTTTTAACAAAGAACTGTCGTTTATGAGAATTTTACATTCATTATTAGAGCATAAAAATGCTCTTGCATTAATACATTTATTAAATGCTCAGAGATTTAACCAATTGCTGACCTCCTCCCAGCTTCAAGTTGTCTTCAACTGGGTCCGTGATGATTTCTTCTGCTGAGACATTGGAATCTGTTCACTAAAGGGGGAGTTAGCAGGGGAGTCAAGGTTTCAACTTATTGACTTCACTCTATATTATGAAGGGCCATCACCAATAAACGTCTACCGCTTCTCTCTTAATAACTCTTGAATAATCTCCAATGAGTTGTATTCACCCCAGTTTATAAGAAGGGTATACGTTGGCTTTAAAAGTCTAAAATTTCAAATACCCCAAGATAAGAGTTTCTGATGTTTTATCTAAAAAATTCTTGGGCCCCCGTAGACAGTTGTTTTATGCTCTGTTTATGTGCTTGTTCACTTTGTATCTAAGCTGTCATTTGTGTCCATCTATAGGTATTGCTCCAAACATCACGAAAGGGCCCCTCGACAGCACAGTGATTGACGGCACTGCCGTGGTTCTGCAGTGCGAGACTTCAGGGGCCCCGCGTCCAGCCATAACCTGGCAGAAAGGTAAGATGCCGAAATCAAAGAGCAGGCATATTTTTTGCATGACTTTGGACACTGATGGATGGTCATTGCTGGGAAAGATATCAGTTGTGTTATCTGATCTCAGCTATATTTATAGAGGGGGGGGATAAAGTGGAGGGGTTGTCAGTTTCAGACAGTATGTGAATAATGTGCTGCAGTCTATGAATGATATTCAGGGGCTATGGGCTGTAATCAGTGTGGGAATGATAGGTACCATGTGAATGATTGATAATATAAGTTTCTGTGAACGGTACACAGTTCTCCCCTGTCACTGGCTCTTAGAAACCACATGAAACCCCCAAAGACTATTTGACGTTACCTAAATGATGATTATGGTTTGCTACAATAGTCGGTGTATGGATAATACAGGTACAGCAATCCCAGACCCAGTGTGTATGAATGGTATGCAGGTAATCCCAGATCTTGTGTGGATGAATGATATGCAGGTAATCCAATACCCTGTGTGTATGAATGGTATGCAGGTTATCCCAGATTTTGTGTGTATGAATGATATGCAGGGAATGCCAGACCCTGTGTGTATGAATGGTATGCAGGTAATCCCAGATTTTGTGTGTATGAATGATATGCAGCTAATCCCAGACCCTGTGTAGATGAATGGTAAACAGGTAATCACAGACCCTGTTTGTATAAATGACAGGATTGGCAGAGAAGGGGTTAAGATGTTTTAGAAGTGCAGCTTGTCAGTGCTAACACACTCCTGGCCATTCAGCCTCAAATATATATAAACCTTTTCCCATCTCTAAAGATGTCTAAATGTGATAACGGTTCTGATCTGTCTGCGTTATTGATGTCTCTTGTGTATGTTCGCGAGCCCTTTTAAGGCTTCAGAATGAGATCGAGGATTGGGATGGATGCTGTAAATTCACAAGGTGGGGGTGGGGTGACGGGAGATTCATCGGAACTCTGGGAATAAAGTCGGAACTCCGGGTCGTATTATATATATGTGTGTGTATATACACAAACAGATGCACACGTATACATACATCTAAGGGTGGTAACCAGCCGGTGTTTCGGTAATCGGAACCATGGCAACTGGAATATCTTTAAACCTTCCCAATTCGTGGAAAATTTAACCTCTTCATCCAAAATCAAGATGTGACGTTGAGACTATAAGAGCTTCAAACTCTTTGCAGCACATTGACTGTCGTCATCTCTGAGTAAATGGTGGATTATTATACGTTAAAGAGCTGGTGGTTCTATGATATAAACGTTTCACATCACAATGTTTTAGCAGAAATGTTACAAATACAGTTTGCCTGTGATTTCTGGGGTCATCCAGATGGTGATGGCGAGGCCGGGGTCTTTTTCCTCGTTATATCATGTCCTCTCTTGTAGGTGATCAGATCCTGGCCAGCGGATCAGTCCAGATCCCACGATTCACCCTCTTAGAGTCGGGAAGCCTGCTCATCAGCCCCACTCACATATCGGACATGGGAACCTACACTTGCACCGCCACCAACTCCAGGGGTGCCGACGATGCGTCCGCCGACATTATCGTGTGGGGTAAGAAATTAACCTTCTCAGACTAAGAAAGGTTCTAGTTTGGGTGAAAACGACAAACGCTGCAGGGTGGTGGACACTGAGACGTATTTCTTAGGAGCCACTATGGGTCATGGTGCTACATGTGGTGCAGTCACAAAATCATCCAAGTGGTTTCCATGGCGACTGCTCCACATTGAGAACTTCAGAATCACTCTTTATCAATATCGTCCTGTGAAACGTTACACGCTTGGTGGTTGCCAAGTGACCACGTCAGTGATGCCAGGTGACCATTTTGGTGCTGCCAGGTTACCATGACAACTCTGGAATCGTCCTTCGTACGAGAACTGTTCTGATTAAATTTGGCTTCGAGAAAAATTGTAATTATATCATGTCATGTCGAGTAACTAAAGACCAGAAGCCTGTGGGGAGCATCAATTTTAACACACGAGGAGTGACGGGTCTGGAGATATTTGTCTTTCACAAAATTGCGTGTCAGGAGCAGTCACGATTGCAAACACTCGTACATTCTAAAGCTCCAGAAAGTATTTTTTTTTAAGAGTTAACCCTTATATATTTTCACTCTGTTTTATAACCATCGTTTAATTGTTTGGATTTTGGCTCCTTTGTCTACCCGTCACCTATAAATCTCTCTCTAAAGAGTGCAGACTGAT
Organism: Spea bombifrons; assembly: GCF_027358695.1. NCBI lineage: Eukaryota > Metazoa > Chordata > Amphibia > Anura > Pelobatidae > Spea > Spea bombifrons. The sequence goes on along the minus strand of NC_071099.1, from coordinate 25,075,746 downwards.
AGGCAGGGAGATCGCATGAAGGAGCGTTCCTTGGCGGCGAGGTCACCTGACCTCTGCGTGACCCGCGCCTACGTGCGTCCGTACATTGGCTTGCAGTTTAGAGTTTGGCAAGCCTTGGAATGAATGCAGGCATATAGTGTGTCCAGGGGGCTATAGTAGGAGTCGGAAATGCTGATTTGGGGGAAGGATCAGCAGCACGGATCTGAGATCTGAATAAAAGATTTTAAGACATTTTTTCCAGATTCCATAGCTACGTTTGGTTAGTCCATAAAAAGTAGCGTGGCCGGTAGTTCTGCTCATAGAAGTGCTTCTTTTAAATAGATCTTTTTATTGCGTGTATATATTTATTTACACGGCCTTCGCAGTCCATAAATCCTCCACTAAAGACAGACACATTTTGGAGCTACATACGGACAACCAGCAAGCCTTTCCGACGCGGCGCGGCGCTTTGCTCGCAAACCCAGGAGGATGTCACAGCGCCGCCGCTTTTAGATTTCACACATGCAGGTAGCAGGTGGTGCGCGTTTTCTTCATCTTTATTCCCCAGCCTAGCAACTGCGGAGCAATTTCTACTTCTCGAGCCACGATGGAATGAAGTGTCTCGATCAGAAATATGATTGTTTTGAAGGCGAGACAAAAGAAATGGGGCTTTACATGTCTTGAGATAAAGTGCTGTGACCTTCTCCGTAAACGTTGGACAATAAATCACACGATACGAGTCTACCCCCCCCCGTTGTCCTCCTGAAAGGGTTAAGCGAGTCTCAGGGAGCTGTTTCTTGGCCATGGATACAATGTGCCGTTGGATTCTTTGTGTTCTATTGTCTTCTTCCCCAAGCCTCTCACAATCACAATGCTTCAGCTGATCTTTGCACATTGTGTCTGATGACAGGAGGAAAATTAGCTTGTCCTGTGACTTTATCTTCAAGGCAACACAAGATACAAGGGCGAGTTAGGAGCCCATCGAGCCCGTCTTTCATGTTTCTGGTGAAAAGAACATGTTGATGAGTGTTACGTGGCGCGGTCAGTCCAGATATTACCCGCCATGTAGCTGGAAGGGGTTTAGTGGGGATGCGTTAATCTGCCGCCAGCCTCGCTTGCAAATAAACTGCTTATTTAATGTGGTTCTGCTTCTATTAGAGGAGTCATTTAATCCGAGTGTAATGGAGGAAGGAAACAGAAATGAGAAGGAGACAGGGAATTACGAGGGACATGGCTGTTAAATATGAGTCTAAAAGATGGTGGATGGGGGAGAGGCAGTAAAGAGGGGTGAGTGTAAGAGAAAGGTGGTGAGGGAGGATATAGTGGACAAAAGACAGTAGTTGAGTAGAGAGGAAGCTCATGGTCCATGGAGCCAGTGGGTGAGTGAGTCTCAAGAAGTGGGGTTGAGATGACATGGATGATGGTGATGGAAAGTTTCATGATCAAGAGCAAGCAGATGAGCAAATTTTGCGTTGGGAGTGAGGAGAGGACTATTTATGATAGAAAAGGGGTGAGCAGAAATACATATTTATCATTATAGATTGGCAGTGACCAAATTGTCAATGTTTATAGATTTTTATCTTTGTTCTTTCAGCTCGAACGCGCATCATCAACCCTCCTACAGACCAGAGCGTAATTAAAGGGACCAAAGCTTCCATGTCGTGCGGCGTGTCACATGATCCCAGTGTGGTCATCAGGCAAGTCAGTGTGTCGCCCCCTTTATTACATCGTAGCCGTAGCATAGCGTAGCCATTGTAAAAAGTTTGTCTCATATCTTCCGTAGCTTTTGGTACAAAACTGCTCTTGTTTCTGGCACTTTATGAATTTGCTTCTTAGGAAATTTTACATGGAGGTCAGATAGTTAATGGCGGATTTCATTAGAAAACAGCATTGCCAAAGCTGTTGGCGGAAATTGTAGACATTAAGAGAAAGAGTGAGAGAGCGTGAGTGAGTGAGCGAGAATAAGAGTGAAAGCGCGTGAGTGAGAATGAGAGTGAAAGAGTGCAAGAGTGAGAGTAAGTAAGTGCGTAAGAGTGAGAGGGCATGAGTAAAAGTGGTTGAGAGTAGAGCTGAAACAACGAATCGATAAAATCGATAATAATCGATAACGGAAATCATCGATAACGATTTCCGTTATCGATTAATCGAGTGATCGATCCGTCGTTGGAGCACTAGGCTCCTTTTACTTACCTCCGCCAGCGTTCCCCGCTTCTGCTCCACGCTCTGCAGTCTCCGCCTTCTTCAAGCTACGTGACGACGGATGTGACGCGCGTCTACTATCAAGTTGGAAGTGGAACAAGTTCGTAGCGGAGGTAAGTACTCTTTATGTCTATTGTCTGTGCGAATGTTTATGTGCGAGACTGGGTGCGCGGCAGAGTGTGTGTGTTTGTGTGTGTGTGTGTGTGTGTGTGTGTGTGTGTGTGCGTGCGTGTGTGCGCGCGGCAGAGTGTGTGTGTGGGTGCGCGGCAGAGTGTGTGTGTGGGTGCGCGGCAGAGTGTGTGTGTGGGTGCGCGGCAGAGTGAGTGGGGGGGTGCGCTGCACAGTGAGTGGGGGGGTGCGCTGCACAGTGAGTGGGGGGGTGCGCTGCACAGTGGGGGGGGGGTGCGCTGCACAGTGGGGGGTCCGCGGCACAGGGGGTGGGGGGTCCGCGGCACAGGGGGTGGGGGGTCCGCGGCACAGGGGGTGGGGGGGCAGGGGATGCAGGGCAGGATGTGAGTGCAGGGCAGAGTGGGGCCAGGAGACTGGATGCAGGTCAGAGTGGGGGTGGGAGGGCAGGGTGGCAGACTGGGTGCAGAGCAGAGTGGGGGTTGGGATGCAGGGCAGGGTGTGAGACTGGGTGCAGAGTAGAGTGGGGGTGGGGGGGCAGGGCAGGGTGTGAGACTGGGTGCAGAGCAGAGTGGGGATGCAGGGCAGGCTGTGAGACTGGGTGCAGGGCAGGCTGTGAGACTGGGTGCAGGGCAGGGCAGGGTGTGAGACTGGGTGCAGGGCAGAGTGGGGATGCAGGGCAGGCTGTGAGACTGGGTGCAGGGCAGGCTGTGAGACTGGGTGCAGGGCAGAGTGGGGGTGGGGATGCAGGGCAGAGTGAGGGTGGGGGCACAGTGCAAAGGGGTGGGGGCACAATGCAAAATTCTTTTAAATAAACGAAAAATTTGCATATTGTTTTTTTTATCCGATTAATCGATTAATCGAAAAAATAATCGGCCGATTAATCGATTATTAAAATAATCGTTAGTTGCAGCCCTAGTTGAGAGTGTAAGGGAGTTAGTGTGAGTGGGAATGCCATTTTAAAGTGGGGTGTAAGGGCTGCCAAATACTCGTAGGAATCCCCAACTTCATTCCTCTCCCGTCACCATCGCCTTTATCTTTCTGTAGAGGAACGGTTCCTACGGGGGCTCAAATCAGCTGTAATTTTGGGTCACGCATTCCTGAACCAGACCATAGCTCAAGAGGACCCGGGCCTAATTAACACAATCTTATCTCTCTTTTTTTTTTTCTATTTCACCCTTAAATAACGAGAGAAAATTAAACATTCCTAATTGGTTGCTGACAGCGGGAGGGGAGAGAAAACCCACAGTGAACTCCGTGAAAAATTTAATAGGAGTTAAAAAATTAATCTTACTTAACTTCATCCGTGGTGAATATTTTATTGGTCGATATTAATTCCCATGTCTACAGCATATGTATCATTTCAAGCAGAAACTTCTCCCGGTGCATTCCGGGACGCCGGTGTGATTGAAAGGGTGGGCGAGGGATCCTGGCAGACAGAATAAATTTAACCCTTACATCTTCAGAGAGAACCCTATTCTTTATGCAATACCCTATTTTGTATTATCATACATCATTATCTTTTGTTGCCCGAAACCTCCTCCTTCAAGCTATTAATATTTTATTTTGTAATTTTTTATTTAATAGTTGCTGTAGAAGAAAAGGTTTCTTGTCACTGTGCGAATTTGGTATTTTTTCCCTTTGTTTTTAAATCTTTTTCTTTTACAATTAATGTGACCGCCCCCCCATCCCACCAGTGCTAAGTATTACTAAGTACATGACGCATTCGCTTTTTTTTCCATAAGTGGCAATGAAGCCTAAAGAGAAAATTCTGATACATTAAGTGGAACTTCACAAAACTTCACAAAAACTGCTAATTCCACCTTTGGAGTTCTGTAAAATGGAGGGGGGGGGCTCGTTTAGGTCAACTTATGCATGAGAGTCAAACGGTTCCACAAGTAACCCAAACAAACTCAGAAGATAAACTTCCACTTATATACTAGACTCTTATATACCTAAACTGGTTATTATGTACAGCTCAGTATACCATTATGTATAAATCCTGGGATACTGGGCCATATTTTGGGCAAAATGGGCATTTTTATGTAGAATTCTGATCAGCCGGAACATTCCATTAGTTGTAGGGTAGCAACATTGACCATGTTTGTGTAGGGTTAGTTGTAGGGTGACAACGTTGACCATGTTTTCCAGGACACGCTTTTCACATGTTACTGACACATGGCTCGTGGAAAGTTCTGCCCCCCCTGCAGTATGATTCATGTCTGTTGGTTTAAAGATGCCACATACCGCAGGGGGCAGCACTTGATATGTGCCCGTCAATAACACGGAAAACATGGCTGATGCCACTTGACATGGCTATCACTCTTGTTGGTTGCAGTAGAGGTTCCTCTAGATGTATCACCTCGACTCAGTATTGGTCCAGTTGGGGCTTTGTAAACACCATGGGCACCATGCGCTGACCTTTCCTGTCTTACCCCAGGTACTCATGGGAGAAAGATGGCGTCCCTATTAACTTAGAGAACTCTCCAAGGATCCAGCTGGACAAGAACGGCACCCTGCAAATCTCGCAGACGTGGTCAGGCGATATTGGAACGTATACCTGCCGCGTCCTATCCGTGGGAGGAAATGACTCCAGAAATGCGCACCTGCGGGTCAGGTATAGGCATTCTTTTTTTACTCGTACTTTCCAGCGAGGGTCGGATGTAATTAAAGTGCGGCCTCATAAATACCGCCTCGACGAAACAAAATAGCATTCGAGAGCATTATGCTAATTCTTTTTCCATGAGTCAGTACAATACCTTCAATGTTGGGATCTAAAACACTAGGGAAATTTGCAAAAAATCTATTAAAATGTTAATTTTTAGGACTCGTTGCTGGCTGCTTGATGTCCCAACTTTGGGGATGTGCCAGATATGTGTATTGTGATATCTCCACGTCCTGTTTGTACTTACAGTACCGTTCAAAAGTTTGGGGTCGCTGAGCTGTTTTCATGGAAAATAAGGAAATTGCTCGCTGTAACATAATCGCAAGAGTTTTCTAAACATCAATTAGCCTTTTAAACTGAAACTTGGGTCAGCGAACACAACGTGCCATTGGAACACAGGAGTGATGAGAGTGATAAAAGAGTGATGGGAGTGATAAAGGGCCTCTGTAAAATAAGTCGTTCCCAGCTATAATGGTCATTTACCCTTCCAGGGTGAACGATGACAGTTTTTGTGATCAGCCGGGGTTTGCTCCAGGAAGAGATACATTAAAGGTTGAATTCATGGCTTTTGCAGGCAACTCCCTCATGCTCCTGAGAACCCAGTGGCCCTGCTAAGCACCACTGAGCAAAGAGCCATTAATCTGACATGGGCCAGGCCTTTTGACGGGAACAGCCAGCTGATCCGGTATATTCTGGAAGTCTCTGAGAACAGTAAGTGGACTTTTAAGTGTGGGGAAGATATCCATACCCGGGATCCTACCAAGAGAGACTTCCCAGAGCTCTCCCTTTGTGAAGGCGCTCATCATGCTTGAAGGCGGGAATAGCAGTGTGTGGGCGGGACTTATCATGCATAGAGGCGGGGCTAGGCCCTGATATCCTTTAGTGTTGAGGAATGGGCATGGAATGGGTGTGGCCAACACCACTGCCCTGCCCAGAGCAGGATGACCCAGAGATCCAGGGAACAGAGCTTCACCCGGAGACTCCGAGTCCCACATAGAGATATAGAAAGCATTGTAGAGTCCGGGAATGGCTTACCCCTATATATATGTGTGTGTGTGATTGGTCAATATTTAATGTATATTAATAGTTAATTATATATTACACATCGTTCCTTTCAAACAAGCATTTAGGTCATAATTCTCCCTCTTTTTGTAGCCAACGTGTCTTAAATTAGAAGGTTTTTTTCCTATACTGCACACAAAGAAATAGTTAAAAGAAACCTTTTCCCCATAATGTAATGGAAAAGCAGCAATAACCGTATTATTTTATCTCATTGCTCCTTTAAGGCGCCCCCCCTGCTCACACTCGCGCGCCTGCTTCCCTTTTTTCCCTGCAAATTGAATTTTTCCATTTTTATGGCACACAAACTTACTTGGTATGAAAACCACAGCACCGGGTTACATTGTATTGTGCAGATAAGCACGTCCTGGAGATGGCTTAGCATCAAGACGCAGCACGGAATAGCAAAGCAGATCATGACACTAACCCTTTCAATGCCGCTGTTACTTTATCCTGCCACTTTTCTCTTTTTTTATCTTTTTTTTTCCCCTTAAGACTCGGTATCTCAAGATCCAAACCTGGCACTTAAATACTGATTCTTTACTACAATTGAGTCTATTAACAATATGATATCATATATATTTATAGGATCCCCGCAGCAGGTGAAACAGTTACTACCATAGTGTATTAACCCTTCTGCAACCAGAAGGGCCAGTGATGTGTTCCTTCTATATGGCCACAAAGGTGTTAACCAAACCCTATCTTATTTGCAGGCATCTCTGCCTTGCAAGCTGTTATTCCATATTTATGAGGCTCCTTCAGAGAGATTTAGCATGTCTTTCGCCTGCCTGCGCATATCATATGCAGATCTTATATCCTATCTAACACCCCAAAGGACCAAACCCCTAGAGCAGACCCCTCTCTGATTTCCATACACCGTAGACTTCATTTATCTTCTCTCCGAACTTGTGCGTGAAAAAAAAACCAAACACAATGTTTTTAGTACCTGTGTCATTGGAGTGTCCCCTGTAAGACAAGAAGGTGATGATAACTGGGGATGGACGGGAATTGGTGTCACAGATGGGGTGGACTGTCTTTTATCCCAACTTCTTGAAAGTCATGGGATTCATGCAGTCTAAGTGTCCTTGTTTAGGAGGACCAGTTCCTCCATTTGGGACCCAAATTCCGGTTCCCCTCGTTCCTCTCCTGATGCCCCCGTGAGGGAACGGAAGGGATGCTTTTATGGGCAACACTTTAAATATCAAGACATCGAGAATTGTATGAAATGGTTTGGGGTGAGAAGAAAGGTTAATCATGTGATGGGATGGTGGAAAATACGGAGATAAAAGTAATTGTGAAACGGTGGGGTTATTTTTTGTTCGGGTTGGAGAAAGAGTTGGGTAGCAGGAGGTGCTACTTGGGTGGGATTGATGGACTGTACACCGTGTCTTCACAGATGCTCCCTGGACCATCCTGTTGGTCAACGTGGATCCAGATCTCACCTCCACCGTGGTTAGAAATCTCACCCCCGCGCGCTCGTACCGGTTCCGTCTCTGTGCAGCGAATGATGTTGGGAAAGGACAGTTTAGCAAAGAAACCAAACGGTAAGACCCGGTGTCACTGGGATACATGAGCTCACAAAGCCGATTCTACCCAGGGGGGCGAAAAAACAGATCCGGTCGAAGGATAGATTGGCCGCCAACATTCTGGTGTCTTGCCAGGATCAGGGAAGCGTCCTCTGAGAACCCCTTGCTAAAAGCTGGCGATTGGGGGGCTTCATGGCAGAGCTTCCCTGCCGAGGCGTCCAAAGCCGGTAAGGAAACGGAATTCAGGGCATCGGTTCCACCTGTTCTTTAATTTCTCATGAGGGAAGCTAAACTGGGAAGCGGGATTTGTTTTCAAGTACATCTGGGGTTTCCCATTTCAAGGAAATAGAAATTGTCAGACAAATGAACCGGCTGCAGCGACAAGAAATGAGCATATTCTGCCGAAATACGTTTTCTGAAGACGACGAGTGTTTGAAGTTGGGTTACCTCTCCGCAAACTCTCTCGTTTTATTTTCGCTTATTTTTTTTTTTTGAGTAAAAGATTCAGTAACTGAAGCGTTCCCTTGGTGGATTATCCCGGATTGCATGCGGCTGCCACAGTGAGTTTTAGAGCCTATGGTTAGGGTGTCAGGGGACGCATATATTAAATCGGGCAACGGTAAATCATGCGTCTCTTGTTTAGTACTTTAAAAACGCGACCCTTTATGTGCTCCTCTGTCGTTTGTCAGCTGGACGAGACTCAATATTTATCTGCACTACAAGATACACTTAAGATTCTTAGCTTTACCTAATCACATCCCAGATGGCAGGCTTTTTGCAACTGAAATCAGAAAGTATGGTAAATGTTTTAACTTATGAGGTTTCTACAGTATCTTTGTAGCCACGTCGGTGGCTTTGACCCATTATGTCTTAGTCCCTGGACCAATAAAATGTCCTTCTTCTCCCTGCAGTGTGGGCCTCCCCGAAGAGCCTCCTAGCGCTTCTCCCCAAAATGTAATAGCCAACGGCCGCACTAACCAGTCCATTATGATCCAGTGGCAGCCGCCCCCTGAAAACCATCAAAATGGCATCCTGAAGGGATATGTCATCAGGTGAGAGTCACAGAGGCAAGCGAACAAATCTAAAGACTTCCCATGAGAAAACTTTTTGTCCTGGTGTCTCCAGCCGTTTTACATTACATTACATTCCAGCCATGTACACGGTGCTGTGCAGACATAACGAGAGGAGTAATACAGGGCTTGTGTAGAGAGGATTATCAGGAGACAAAGGGATTGCAAGTGGATACGGGATTAGTGACTGAGAGTGTTACAGCGAATGGAGGAAAGGTGAAAGTCATATCGGGGACAAGGTTAGAGAGAGAAAGCGGTGTGGTGTATTGGATAGAGGGATTAGTGAAGGAATGAGGAAGAGTTATGGGATAATGAGAAGAATGAAGGGGTGAAGGTAAGAGCTCATGGTGTGAGAATGGGCGTAGGGCGTTTACTTTGAGGGACAGGAGAGAAGAGTGTTAGACAGATGGGGGTAGGTTAGAGATGGATGGAGAAAGGCTTTGTGAGGGGCAGACAGATGAGGAATTGGATTGGGACGGAGATAGCACGAATGGCATGGATTGAAAAATGTAAATTGAGAACGGATATCAAGGGCAATGATAGCAGCTAGATAGGGAGGGACATCAAGAAAGAGAACAAACGAATGCCATGTGTTGGCAGAGAAACACGGAGGACAATTCTCAGTCCTCAAACTGCAACATTCATCAGTCTGAGAAACAAAGTATTCAGCAGTGCTCAGCTACAAAATCAATGGCCCCATCGTCAGAGACCAGGATGTCGGAGTCATTTCATAAAACCGGCCAGCAGATAAAATCAAATTAACTTACAAACCCTACATGGCACCAAAGGGCAGATCATCTCATAGCTGATGTGTTACACATAGTGACTCCGAATCGTCAAGAAGAGAGGTTTAGTAAATAGAAAGTGGATGATGGTGAGAAGGAAACAGAAGTGATTAAACATACACATCCTTAGGTTGTGAGAAGAACATGGATATGTTTCTCCTGATCTTCCTCTAGGGCTTCTCTTTTTCCAACCTTTCTTATTCTTCACTCTCCATCGTCCAGGTACTGTCTCTCTGGTCTGCCTGTCGGATACCAGTATAAAAACTTGTCCAGTCCTGACATTACCAGCTTCCTGCTGGAGGACCTCATCATCTGGACCAACTATGAGATTGAGGTGGCTGCATTCAACAACGCTGGGCTGGGAGTATACAGCCCGAAGGTCACCGAGTGGACCCTGCAAGGAGGTGGGTTGCCCTGAGATGTAGGGACACTGGGTATTTAATACTATTGGGGCATTTTGGCTGTTTTAAATCAAGGTAAACCACAGTTAAATGTTGGCTGTCCACTTCTAGCGCTTGACCTCCGTTTTCTGTTTCAGTGCCCACTGTACCCCCCGGGAACGTGAAGGTCGAGGCTGTGAATTCTACCACCATTCGCTTCACCTGGACTCCCCCAAGCCCGCAGTTTGTGAATGGGATTAACCAGGGTTACAAGGTACGGTGGGAGAATAACCTACAAGCTGCTCAGGTCCTTCACAGTCCACTTTCTCAACTGCCACTGTGGCTCAGTTCTTATATTTCCCTAAGACCTAATTGCACTGGACGACCCCCTCCATCTCTGCTTTTTACACTTCCGACTTTTTAGTGCCAATTAATTTCTAGATGCCATCAACAAAGAATTATTGTTATTCAATACAGACAGGGCAGGGCTGTCCTAATGGCCGCGTGATTACTTCTGACTGCAATTAATCTACATTAAACTCATTTACATGACTCTTGTACAATGGAGTCTGTGCTTTTAATTGGCCAAGAGCTTGATAACTATGGAGATATTTAACTTCCATATTAAGTTCTAATTAGTATTTCTGATTAAGAAATTCTGTTCTGAAATCGCTGTCTAATTAAGACGTTCTTGGCCTGTTGGAGTCCTGGCGGTGATATAGCTTCATGCCTGTCGTAAATCAGGAGATAACAGCGAAGCTGAGGAGTTAGATCATTGTGTGTCCAGAGAAAAAGTAACACGTCTTATATCTCCAGTTTAAAGGGTGTTTTGGAGTCCTGCACCGGTTCTCGAGGAAATACATAAGGTGCAGGAGCCACATAACCATGGGAGGGCTGTTCTCTTGAGCCCCTTCCATTGCAAAACCATTGTTTAGGGCCACATTTTATGGGTGCCCAACTAGTTAGGGTAATTGGGATCACAAGGTAAAGGGGTCTAAGTGGCACTCCCAACCCAAACTGCTGGGCCCTCAAGTTATATTAAGGGCCCCATGCTTGAATCCTGTTTTGGATCTAATCGTCTGCATCTTGAAACATGTGCAACTGATACTCGCTGATCTTCCGTTATATTACAGAGCAAATTAGGTGCTACTTTTGCACAAAAATAAGCCAGTGAGATGATAATTCACACCTGGCGCATGCGCTCCAATAAAAACACAAGCCATTCGAAGCAGATGTCATTGGTGGAAGCGGCAAATGACCTATTAGTGTACCAAGAAGCCTTAGGGGTCCAGTACGGGCTCCGGGGACCTAGGGTACGCCAATAATCCCACTGCTCTATTTCTAAGTGTTGATACGGTTGTGGAAGTGTCGTCATTGTGAGATATGGAAGACACAGCACCGTGCCCTTTCGCGAGTGCAGCAAACTTTAAATTACTGTCTTTTCTTGAATCTTCATTACGCACAAAATGTCAGAGGCATATATATATATTTTAATGAGTGCGAACCCGATGCAAAATAAACCTGGATATATGAACCGCCTCGGATTACAAATCCACGTGGCCAGACAGGTCAGAGTTATGTCTTCTCATTCTCCATAGTACGTCTTCTGTCAGGTTCTCCAGGGGCTGATTCGATGCAGAAGGGGCTGCTATTTAATGGCGGCTGATGGGGAACTCTCGGGTCTTCAATACAATGTAGATCTGAAATGCTTTTTCTGCAATAAACTCTGTTTTAAATACGGGGCCCATGAGCGTTCCGCTAATTGGCCTACTTATACTTTGTATCTATATATTTATATATATAATTTCATTGGCTGCTTCCCCTGTAGAGCGTTTGCATTTCCTGTCGCAGCACTGCCACCCGGTGGATTAAACAGGAACTGCACAAACCTCACCAGATGTAGTCACTTGTCCCTGTAATATAATAATAAGCTCCAACAATCCGTCTAATGCCACTAATCTGTAATAGCGAGAGCAGCAGAGCTTGCCGAGCACGCGTCTCATGCGCTCAAGGATACACCGGGATTTGCAAAAGTAACAGGAACGGATTTGCTGCAGCGCCTTTTTGGAAAATGTATATTTTTTTTAAAAAAAAAAAACAGGAAATGCCGTGCAGTCCCTCAAACTTTTACCCTGCTATTAAAAAAAAAGCACCGAGACCCTTTATTCTGCAACCCTGTTCTTTGGGCATCTGCCCCTCTAACCCCCACCCCCAGTTACCCCAATGCCCACATACTCAACAGTGATGTTTATTTGATGTCTTTGTATTCATTATATGCCATGCTGTATAAAAGTACAGAGAGGAGAAGACGATGTCATAATGTAAAAGACTTAATAGGGATTTTCCAATGATTAGAAGGCTTTAAAGTTTCGGATTAAAGTTAAGTTATACATTTTTAATGATTACGTTTGTTCTGTTTAAATGATTCATTCAGCAAGTTGTCCGAGATGTCTTAAAATGGAAAAGGTCATATAATGGAGCATAATCTATAATGCAGAGCAGCGTATAATGCAGAGCAGCATATAATGCAGAGCAGACTATAATGCAGCGCAATATATAATGTAGATCAGCATTTAATGCACAGCAGAGAATACTTCAGATTTATATATAATATGTAGCAGCATATAATGCAGCGCAATATAAAATGCAGAGCAGCGTATAAATCAGATCGATAAGTAATGCAGAGCATCCTGTAATGCAGCACAATATATAATGCAAAGCAGCATATAATACAAAGCAGAGCATAATTCAGATCAATATATAATGCAGAGCAGCGTATAATGTTGTGCAATATATAATGCAGAGCAACGTATAATGTTGTGCAATATATAATGCAGAGCAGCATATAATGTTGTGCAATATACAATGCAGAGCAGCGTATAATGTTGTGCAATATACAATGCGGAGAAGAGTATAATTCAGATCAATGTATAATGCAGAGCAGCGTATAATATAGTGCAATATATAATGAAGAGGAGCGTATAACTCAGAGCAGAGTATAATTCAGACCAATATATAATGCAGAGCAGCATATAACAGACCCGGTTATGCCCTCGGCAGTATGGCAGCTATTTCAGACAGCGAGTACAGCACTCGCCGAAGAGTTTTTCCTTTCCTACGCAGCAGGAACGCTCACTCATCTCTTCTCTCCGCAGCTGATAATGTGGGACCCGGCGCAGGAGGACGACGTCACTGTTGTGACCGTGCGCCCCAACTTCCAAGACAGTGTGCACGTGGGCTTCATCCCCGGCATGAAGAAGTTTACCAAGTACATGGCATCTGTCCTGTGCTTTACCACCCCTGGAGACGGGCCGCGCAGCACCCCCCAGCCAGTCTGGACCCACGAGGATGGTACACACTTTGTCGCGTTCAATATCACAATATCGCAATCACAATATCTTAAAATTAGGGAAAATAAGAGAAAATTAAAATAAAATGCATTTTTACGAGCGATATATGATGGTTTAAGAGACACGAGGCAAGAAATGAGGAGGTTTGATCCACGATACTCATTTTCAGAAGAATCCAGTCTAGATTTATTAAATTTCGTCTCTTCTTTGCCAGTTCCCGGCCCAGTGGGGGATCTCAGCTTTGATGACATCTTGGACACGTCTCTGAGGGTGACCTGGAAAGAACCTACAGAGAAGAATGGAATTCTGACAGGTGGGCCCTGAAGGCTTGTGGTTGCGGTGGTCAGTGTTTGTGCCTTAGTAGTTTCAGATGATAGGAAGGTAAATTGGAATGAGTAGTAGTGTGTGGAGTCTTGGATAAAGGAGTGTGTAGCGGGTGATGTTAAGCACTGACCTTAACTCTTAGAATCAGACTTGAGCGTTCTACTCATTCCTGACCACAGGTCTCAGACTCACCTCAAGACTTTCCTTCCAGGTTACAAGATCTCCTGGGAGGAGTTTAACCAGACCAACACCAGAGTCACCCACTACCTACCCAACCTTACCCTAGAGTATCGAGTCACCGGGCTCACTTCACTCACCACATATACCATCCAGGTGGCCGGGATGACCTCCAAAGGTCAAGGAGCTGTGTCTTCATCCACCATCTCTTCAGGAGTTCCACCAGGTCAGTACATTACAGGATCTCCAGAAGCCCAGCGCAAGTTGAAGCGGTAGACATTTGTTACGGAAGTATCGGGTCTCTTCACTGATGCTGACAACTTTGTAGCAAACCACAACATTAAAGACATTGCAGATAAAAGTCAAATAAAGACAGATAAAGACTTTTCAAAGTCTGACCTCAAAAATTTAGGATCTTTTCATGAACTCAGTTTGTTACATCTGTATTCATGTGAAGGCATATTGTTTGCTCTCTTGGGGAACATTCCATTTGCATAACATTATAGTGTTTTTTTATGATATTCTTTTTTTTTTTTTCAGAGCTACCCGGTGCTCCAACTAATTTGGGAATCACTAATATTGGCCCCCGCTCTGTCACGCTTCAGTTCCGACCAGGATATGATGGAAAGACCTCAATCTCCAGGTGGCAAGTGGAAGCCCAGGTAACACTGCTGAGATACTTTTAATTTGAGTTACTGTTTGAAAGATACTGTTAATATATTCAAGATTCCCCCATAAAAATGCCATAACATTCCTGGTGTGGATGTTGTAGATCGGGACACCAGCAGAATCGGAGGACTGGGTCCTTTTACATCAAGTGGCAAACGAACCTAACGCAAGATCCCTGGTGGTCCCAGGATTGAGCCCTTATACCTTTTACAGGTAAGCAGAAGGCATTCTAACTATAACTTGATGATAGGGATCTATAAGGGGTGGGTGACGGACTGTGGTGGAGAGATGATTTGTACAGAAGAAGAAGTACCGAAATGTTCTGACATTGGCTCGGTTAAATTTGCTGACGCTGATGATTGCTGATGTCTCCCCCCAGCTTCCGCATGAGACAGGTGAATATTGTGGGTACCAGTCCCCCAAGTGCACCATCCAGAAAAATTCAGACATTACAAGCTGCACCGGATATGTTCCCAGCCAATGTGACGCTAAGAACGGCCAGTCAGACCAGCCTGTGGGTGCGCTGGCTGGTGAGTACCAACCTCCCTTTATTTTGGGTTCTCCTTTTGTATGGAAGATGGACTGAATCAGGTGTTAAGCCGTGGGCTACATTACGGTTTCCTCCTTCCATAGCCTTTGCCCGAGCAGGCATACAATGGCAATCCAGAGTCTGTGGGGTACAAGATCCGATGTTTGCGGTCTGATGGCAGAGGGAAATCCTTCACTCACGTTATCCATGACCGGATAGAGAGAGAGTACACGATCGAAGACCTGGAGGAGTGGACGGAGTATAAGGTGCAGGTTCAAGCCTTCAATGCTATCGGAGCTGGACCCTGGAGCCCTGTCGCACTTTCCAGGACTCGAGAATCAGGTGCATATAAATATATTATATAATTTAGTTTGTATTTGGATATAAGTGTTCCAAATTTAGAACCGGCAGTTAGAAGTTCTCCAGTACCAGGTGAAGCAGCCTCCATAGAACGAGATGTTAATTGGAGAGATTGGTCTCACTATCTTAGTGCATCTTGACCCTGGTTTCATATCTGTGTGGGATCTGATGGAAGATTGTGGTCATAAAAAAATATTTTCTTCGTCGACAGTCCCTTCCTCTGGTCCAACAAATGTCTCTGCTCTGGCAACAACTTCAAGCAGCATCCTGGTGCGCTGGAGCGAGATCCCAGAGGCAGAACGCAACGGACTCATATTGGGATACAAGGTGAGTGTCGCAGATTCAAGCTCTACCCCTTTTCTAATAATTGCAATCCTGTTGGGTCATTTCATTATTGCAAAAATAACTCAGCCATGTGGTCACGCCAACAGTCTACTTCAGGGAAACCATTATATTGCAGAGATCCCGGCCCCATGGTTATATAGTGGAAACATCACAGCATCCCCAGTATTTATGCCTCTCACCATTTTACCATCACCTACCTCTTATTCAGGTTCTCTATAAAGAAAAGGACTCTGACAGCCCCTCTCAGTTCTGGCTGGTAGAGGGTAACTCGTCCCGTAGCGTCCAGCTTTCCGGCCTGGGAAAATACGTCCTCTACGAGATCCAGGTCCTGGCCTTCACTAGAATTGGCGATGGAGCTGCCAGTTCTGCTATCTTTGAAAGGACCCTGGATGATGGTGAGAACGCCTGCCGATAAGGCGCTTTACTGTCACAAACCCCAATGGGGTATCAGAGCTCAAAAGATACATTGACGACGTATTCAGGAGATGTGAAACTGCCTTGTGAAGGATTTATAGAACGCTGGTGGAAAGAGACCTCGGTCAGTGACAGTATTATGAGAAAATAAAGCATTCTTGTTTGTATTTTGTTTTCAGTCCCGGGTGCCCCGGTGGGAATTTTCTTTCCAGAGGTGAGAAATACATCTGTGCGTCTCATCTGGCAGCCACCTGCAAATCCCAACGGGATCATTTTAGGTAAGACTTGTGATGGTTGACTGGGTGTTACTGGGGGAAACTATTATGCTTTGCACACAGCACGTCCTGCTAAGCCTTAAAACCTCTTCCTCCAAAGGAAGTTCTTGTAAGACAATTGAAAAAACTCAGAAATGTTATATCAAATATCTACGGCACTCTTTTGGCTTTGAAATGTCTATCTACGTGTTGGTTAAACTTGGGAAATGCTCTTTAGTTTTGGTGATAATTTCCCCTCGTGAATTTCTCTCCCTCAGCTTATCAGATCACTCACCGTCTCAACACAACTAACGCTAACACAGCCACGGTGGAGGTCCTGAACCCCAGTGTGAGGCAGTATACGGCCGCCGGCCTCCGACCAGAGTCTGTCTACCTATTTCGCATCACGGCCCAGACGCGAAAGGGATGGGGAGAAGCCGCGGAAGCCCTGGTAGTGACCACAGAGAAGAGAGGTCAGTAGGGTGGTCTCAATCTCCATCCCTACATTTAAATAGAATATGGAGTCAGCTCTAGTTTCAAATATGATCACAGTCAGCAGGAGAAACTTCTTCTCACACTCTTGAAGACAGTAGGAATCAGACCCAGACTGGCCATCTGCCATCTTTTGTCCTCCGTCGGCTGCTGGTCTTAAAGTGCCAGAGCTGCCCTGTCATCAGCTGTCCAGCCTTGATAGGAGTTGTAATATTTGCCCCATCTCAGCACTTGTATTGATCCCCAGACCAAGTTGTGTTCCCTACGAGCAAATGACTACTGGGAAACAAAGTTTGCCAGCTTCACTCAGCTGAGTTATTGCCCCTCTAAGATTTGGCGGCTCAGTTCTCTGTACATTGGAGACAATTTCCGTTATGGGCACCTTACAAATATGCTTTATTTTATCTGAAGCAGCTGATTTTATTAGCCTGTTCAACGTCTTCCTGATACTTTCCAGGTGCTGCTATATCATGCTGATTAGCAACGCCGTTTATTCACAAACTAACGCGATTTATATCCACGAGGGACGTTGTTATACAGTTTCTGTTAATTTACTTTATATTCATCTATTTCTGGGCTATTAACTATTCATGTTTCAAGTAATTTCCTCGCAGGTGGCTGCCATGAAAGTTTATGGTGTAAAATCACTTTCCGTCGATGGCATTTTTTGAGGATTACTGTGTATTAAGAGGGGATCCCCTTTGGCATTTTGCGGGGTATTGTATCCGAAGCGAGTTGCTTAATGTGCTGTCTCCCTACTAACAGATCGCCCTCAGCCGCCGGGCAAGCCGTTCGTTCTACAAGAAGACGTAAAATCACGTAGCGTGCTGTTGTCATGGGAACCAGGCAGCGATGGCCTCTCTCCTATACGTTACTATACCATCCAGACACGGGAACTCCCCAAGGGGCACTGGGTGGTACATTCTGCCTCGGTCAGCCACAACGCAACCGCCACCATTGTTAATCGGTAAGAGGGCTGGAGGAAGATAAAGACTCAGGTTGGGGTGGGATTTATTAAACATAGACACCTCCTGCCCGCGATTATTGGACTACAAATCCATATTTTTGATTTGGAAAGGTTTGTTAGAGTTGTAGTCCTCTTGGTGTTGGATTAAGAGTCCACAAAGCCTTAGACCAGATGCCTAATTACTTATTTACAATGATCCCGAAATATAGGGGCTGAAGACCCCTTAAGGGCTGTTTTGGGGTTAATCCCCTAATCCCAGCGAATTTGGAAAATGTGGATAAAATCCTCGCCATTGTCATTAATATTCAGGTATGGAAGGAGCCCATTGACTCGTTGGCGGGTTCCGTGGTAGCTTCACCTTGTGGATTTACTTAAACCCTCCTCATCCATCATGCTGGTTACCTCTGATCTTTTTGTTCTTATCACCCTGTGCCTATTCTTTCATCTTAGATTAAAGCCGTTCACTTCATATAAATTCCGCGTCAAGGCAACTAACGACATCGGGGACAGCAGATACAGCGAGGAATCCGAGTCGCTAACGACCCTGCAGGCCGGTGAGTGGCTTCCTTTTACAAATACTTTTAATTAACGCTACCGGCAACCCGACCCGACTCCTCGCTGACTATGTGACGAAGTTTCACTTGCAAAAACCGAAGCTCCGTTATGTTGCGGTTGGGGGTTTCGCTGTTGACTTTTACAGTTTCTTTTTATTTTGCTACTTTTTTTGTACAATGGAGATTTACGTCCTTTCGAGTAACACCTCATTGTGTTCTGGTTTATTGCAGCGCCTGATGACGCGCCATCAATTGTCTCTGTGACACCTCACACAACAACCTCCGTGTTAATACGGTGGCAGGTAAGGGGTGTTTTTTTTTTTTTTTTTTTTTACAATGGCGGCCGACTGGCAGCATTCATCCCGGGCAAACACTACAAATGGCATCCGGCAGCCTAATAATTCAACGTGAGACAGAATAACCCCTAAAGGTTTAAGACAGACTGACCAGTCTAAGCCCAAGCCGTCAAGAATTCGCCAAAGCAGGACTGGATAGAGAGGGCCGTGAATGGAGCCGGTGACATTGTTAATGGGCGCCATCTGTGGTCAAATGAGGAATTACAGTTAAATCCTATATACAGGCTTGATACTATATGATATACAATGCGTAAAATATCTGGCCCATGCTCCTCTCTTTGCACAGGCGCCGGCTGAAGACAAGATAAACGGGATTCTTCTAGGCTATCACGTCCGATACCGTGAACTGGCATACGATGGGCTGCGTAGTTTCACCGTACGGAGCATCAATAACCCAAGTGCGAAATGGGCAGAGTTAAACTGTAAGTATCAATTAAATCGGACACTTCTGTGATAGGAGGGTTTTGTAAAGAGAGTTTAAAAGTGCTTTTCTCCCATCTTCGCAGCTCTTAAACGCGTGAATGTTGTTTGTCACGCTGTGTTAATTAATATCGTGCTTGTCTGCGTGATGCGCATGCTGGTTGTGCTGTAATGTCATCTTCCGAGCTAGAATCAGGATAGATCTTATTGTCTGAAGTAATCCACCAATCTGATCTCAGATCACGTCAGTGTTAATTCTGTCCATTTTACGGAGAGACCCCAGACCAGTTTGCTAGATTTCTCAGCATCTGTGCTGCGTGCGTCAACGTCGCTTCCATGGTGCCAGGCTGATGATACGTAGGCCTTCTTATGTTTGTCTGTTCGTCCTGCTCTGCGTATACTAACAGTCCCTCACTGTTCTCCTCCCACCACCTCCCCTTGTTCCTCTTCCCTGTCTGGATAGCTGGCTACATGATCCGGAACCTGAGTGAACCATCTCTCACCCAGTACGAGTTGGACAGTAAGTTTGCACCATTAACCCTGGAGGTCAACTCAGTCATTGGCTTGGTAGACACATCTGTCCTTCACATTCATCCTTGTCCTGATGACATTGGGGAGGTCAGCATGGCGCCCCTGATCTGACTACTATCCTAAATACAGCATATTGAGTTGAGGGCAAGCATGTCTGAGCATGAATAAGGAGTAGATGGAGCGCTTGGTTCTCTTTGGTTAGAGGAACGCGGCTCTTATATTACTACAGATGACAGAGCGTTGTTAGGAAGTCCCTGGACCGCCATGTACTCGAGTCACAATTAGGACAGCGTGGAAATTTTTTGCGGCTCACACCTGGACCACAGAGTTTAAGTGTATGCCCTCCGAGGCACGTCAACGAGGCACTTGGTGTCACTTCAACGTACACTGGGCAAAAGTGATAAATCCAGAGGTTCCTATGCATCTGAATAGAGTAATTTAAGTCAGCAAGTTTTACGCACACTGGATAACTTCCGGAATGGTGATGTTAAAGCTGAAAACTGACCATAAAATTGAAATTAATGTCATTTTAAAGAATATTTGCCAAAAAATGCGTTTTAATAGAGGAACACAGCATGCTGTACATAGATGTAGACTCCAAAATACCTCAACTCAATTCTCTCTTCCTCTTCTTTAGATCTGACCAAACACAAACGTTATGAGATCCGGGTGAGCGTGTACAATGCAGCAGGAGAAGGGCCTACCAGTACCCCCCAGGAGGTGTTTGTCGGAGAGGCAGGTGAGTCTTCTCATGCCCTCACAGGTTCATAATGTAGATTTCGCTACCTTTATATTCTTTACGTTCCTTGATGTGCTTGGGGTTTTTCAGCCTTTAATTATTTAGACTTTTGGTTTTCTCCTTTGTGTTTTAGTTCCCACAGCTTCACCACAGAACGTGGCTATCCAGACTGCCACGGCTTTTCAACTTGATGTGACGTGGGACCCCCCACCTCTGGAGGCTCAGAACGGAGACATTCAGGGATACAAGGTACTTTGGTGCTGACGAACGCTGTGACTTTCCATATGCTTGTTACGATGTAGCACATAATCGAAACAACAGATGAGATCACTGGGATGATTATAACTGAAGCTTTTTCCATATGTGTCACATGACAAATAAGCATTCCCTACAAAATACCATGAATGAAGCAGAATTTGACAATTAAGGAATTATTGTCATTAAAAGTCCCTTTTTCATGGATAAAAATTAGCTTTTGCTCAGGACATATTGCAGACCCTATTCTGACAACATTTTGCATATTCATTTGTGAAATATTCCTAATTCTCCAATACTGCAGACGTCTGTTATTGGGTCAGACGTTATTCCGGCTACGACCAGCAGAGGGAGCCCTTTTCCTTTTCTGCAGTCGATAGAATTCCGTTATCTCCGACGGTGCATAAATATGGCGGATACATATCCCGTACACCGTGTAATATGTAATGTGTGTTAAAACGTTACACTTAGATGATTAATAATAAAAAAGGAGGAAAAAATTTCTTCTAACCATTAACCACAGTATGGAAGAAATCGATAAATTTAGTTATCATTAACCCTCACTGTGCCGATTGTTGTATGGCAGAATTTAATAAATCTTTCTCTGCTATTAGTCAAAGGAAGGATAATCCTACAGATGACCCGCGTGATATCTAGTAGACTAAAGAAAGGATATCATAAGAATACGGTGGTTTTCGGACTTATATTTGTGATTATATATATATATATATATATATGCAGATGTTAAATTAAATCTGATTTATGATCCTTACAGATATATTACTGGGAAGCGATGCGTAAGAACGAGACAGAGAAGGTGAGAACATTGTTCCTGCCGGAGAGTGGGGTTAAACTCAAGAACCTAACGGGATATACCACGTACCTGATTAGCGTGGTGGCATTTAACACCGCAGGAGACGGGCCCCGGAGCGAGCCTATTCGCACTCAGACCCAGCAAGCTGGTGAGTTGCTACGACCCGTCTTTCCATTACTATTAATGAGGATTTTGGGGTACAGAGTGGTTACAGCACCGTGGCGTGCGGAGTGAGTACAGCACCGTGGGGTGCGGAACCCAGCCCATTTTCATCCAAGATCCTCCCATTTACATCTAAGACCCTCCTACAACGCAGAAAAATGGAGGTCCCTTTTCGCTTTTTACTGTTGGTGGCGTCCTGCTGCAGCTATGAAAGAAGCAAACCCATTGGTTGATGTTCCTGTAAATGGTTAAATTTCTTTAATCCCCGCACTTTTAGGATCTTCGTTTTCCACAGAGCAGAGAGCGCCCCCTCGGGAAAAACGTTCCCATCACGTCTCTGATTTGAAAACACCAAGTGACATTATTTTGTTCGCTGCTTCTAACAGTCTCTGAATTTTATCCCTTGCGACAACCCAGTCTCCCCTCCCCAGTTTATCCCAGTTACCAGTTCCAGCTGGGTCAGTCAAGGTGGTTGCACGAGGCCAGGTTATTTTCTGAACACTTTTTAATGGTCCTTTTCGTGTTGCTAAGGGGAAAAGATGCACTTTGGGGATTTTGGAGCAGATAAGTGGTGGCACCAGGCATCCATAACCCCCCCCCCGAGACATATCAGGTTTTCACATAGAATTCACACTTCTAAACATAGAATGCAAGCGTGACCGCGTGTGTCACATCCCCCGCCACCGCCGTCAGTCTCGCTCGTTATGGAGTCGTTTTAGTACCGGATTCTTTGAGGGCAAACAGGTTCGGCTGGATTCCTTCCCGGTAGAAGGCATGCGGTTGGATGTAGACAGTCCAGGGCAGGTGCAAACAACTGGATGAAAGGTGTAGTTCATGCCGGTCTAACCGTGAACAGGCAGCATGTAACCCGACAAATAGTCGAGGATGTTGCTTACAGCAGCAAATGCTTTTGCTTACCCATCATCGCCATCTTCACCTCCTTTCTTCAAGCACATGTCTTCTCACACGCTGTTCTCACCACTTGCAGGGTCTTAGTTAAAGTGTAAGTCGTAGCTGATTGATGCTTAAGTTGAAAACAACTTGGTATAAACCCTTAAAGAGGACCATATCCGCCATACCCTTGCAATCGCAACAGTCAAGGATCTAATGGGGGGGAGTATCAAAGTTTGTGCTTGTGCTTTGATGTAAACTCAAAGCAGAGAAGACCCCCATCTTTCTCTTCTTTTGTGACTACATTGAGTATCCTAAATCACCAAAACCTTTTCTCCTTCCCAGCACCCAGTGCTCCGGCATCCATCAGGTTCAGCGAGTTAACCACCACTTCTGTTAACGTCTCATGGGAAGCCCCTCTTTACCCAAATGGCATACTGGAGGGATACCGGCTGGTCTATGAGCCTTGTACTCCAGTAGATGGTAAGAGGAGTCGTGGTCCGGTTGAAGTGTTGCTATGGATGGGTTCTCACTTCTGAATCACCATAATTCTGCATTTCTTTGATTCCTCCTGTTCTTTAGGGGTGAGCAAGGTGGTGACCGTGGATGTGAAGGCTAATAGCCCCCTCTGGATGAAGCTGAAGGATCTGGCAGAAGGTGTGACTTATCGATTCCGTATCCGGGCCAAGACCTTCACATATGGTCCAGAGCTTGAAGCCAATGTCACCACAGGGCCTGGTGAAGGTATGTGTCCATGTGTCTTCAGCATATCTAGTGTAAATATATCCTGACGTTGGGTTTCTCTAATGTAGCTCACTTGATCGTTGGTCACAATGAACTTTCAAGGTGCCTACAAGGGACAAATATGTTCATTTTATTACTTAAGATCTGTATTACATCTAGTTTTAAAACTGCTGTAACTTTTTTAACAATGAAAATGTTCTTACAAGGTGCGCCAGGACCTCCCGGAGAGCCTTTTATAACTAGATACAGCTCAGCGATCACCATTCACTGGTCAAGCGGAGATCCAGGGAAGAGCCCTATCACCAGATACATCATAGAAGCAAGACCGTCGGGTATGTAAAGTGATTCTAAGATTACTGCGTACTGAATAATACTGTGAATCTCTTCATATTCCGAATACGAGTGAAGAAGTGTTGTGTCTGCCGTCCACAGATGAAGGGCTGTGGGACATTCTTATAAAAGACATCCCCAAAGAGGCGACTTCATACACGTTCAGCATAGACATCTTGAAACAGGGATTGAACTATGACTTCCGAGTGATTGCTGTAAATGACTACGGATACGGGACTCCCAGTGCGCCCACTACGTCGGTCTCAGGTATGACGCTGTACAAGAATAGTCCTCCAAACGTTTGCTCAAGATCTTGATTGTATTAATGAAGTGAGGATTGGCAAAGGGAGCATCGTTCAGCCTGGGCTGTTCCTGGTTTAAGGAATTGTGACCACTGTGGTGGGCCACACACCCACATTCAATCCTTGATCCTTTCTGTAGACCCAGTAGATCTGTGACCTTCTGCATTATGGCCCATTTGGTTTGGCTTGGCCCCAGCCTCCTACCGATAGAACTGCTCAGTGATTCAGACATTCTAAGCTAACGTACCTTCTCACGAATAAGAAAATAATGTTCTGCTATAGAAAAACCGTCCCAATCACTCTGCGCTTGACCAATAATACATACTATTTTAATTCTCAAATTGTTCATCGGGCCAGGTCTTCAGTGTGGTGGTCAAATTATTCTTGCCCCTTTAATTGACAAACTAGTTTCAGACAGGGCTGGACACAGTATGGTTGGAATGAGTGGCCGGTGGTTGTGGTCCTGTAAGGGATGGGTCTGACCCCATGTATCTGTTCCAAACTGCAGCTCAGAAGGCAAATCCTTTCTATGAGGAGTGGTGGTTCCTCGTCGTCATTGCTCTCATCGGCCTCATCTTCATTCTTCTCTTGGTTTTTGCCCTGATCATCCGCGGGCAAAGCAAGAAGTACGCCAAAAAGTCAGACTCAGGTGAGATACCAGGTCCTGTGACCCCAGGTTTCAGCCGGGAACCTACCCAGATACCAGATAACCTCACCTTTATATCCACGCAGGATGCAATCCCAAAACCACTGCTCTGGGGCACGGCGAAATGGTCAGTCTGGACGAAAGCCGATTCCCTGCTCTAGAACTTAACAACCGACGGCTGTCAGTCAAGAACTCCTTCTGCAGGAAGAACGGCATCTACACACGGTGAGGAGAGCAAGCACCCAACGCGATGGGCTTGGAAAATGACCGTTATTGATATAGTTGTCTAGGCGTTATCATCGCTCCAACATTCTACAGAACTGTTTAAGGCTGTGTGTGACGACGAACTAATTTTACATTTTATAGAGGGATTTCCCCTTTAAATTGTGAAATTATTTTGCCAGGCAGCGATGTTTTATGGGGATCCTTGCTGTCATCGCTTCCTGTTAGTCATTTGGTTTCATCAAGAGCTATATCTGTCATCATGACACAGTGTACTAGGACTTTTATTAAGTGAAAATAAAAAACTAGCCCTCTAAAATATCAAAAAAAAATATTTATACATTGAAAAAATTATTTAATAAAAATAATAATGTCATTATTAAAATAATTAAAAATAATGTTTTTAAAATAATTTAAAATAATGTTTTTTTTAAATAATCATTTTTTTTTAAATATTCCATTTTTTTAAAAAAAAAAATCTAGTTTTAAAAAAAATAAGCTAGTTTTAAAAAAAAAAAAAAAAATAGTTTACACCTTAATCAGTTTGCGCCTAACCTGCCCTTTTATAACTGTTTTAAAAAATCACAAGTATTGGCCGTAGAAGAGAGGGTTTTAGGGACGAGAGCCTTCACTTTACTGCTAAGTGACTGTTTTTATTAGAAACCAGAAAGAAAAGAAGCCTCTCCTTCTGCTTTTTTATATTCCCGGCTCGTTCCAGCTGACTACAATTCACTTCTCCTGTTGGCTGCATCACAAAGGTTGCTCTGTTACTTTCGCCGAAGTACAAGGAGTTCTCTATGGAGCTTTTAAAGGAAGGGGGAGAGAAGGGCTAAGGAGGTGGCTTGCTGAATGTTACAAGCTGGCATAGGGAGGGATTTCAATGTCTGATGAAATAGTCCTGTATTGGACATATAAATAATCGCCTTCATTAGACTGTGTGCAGGAGCTGGGGGGGGGGGTCAGTCCTGGCACGGCCAACGTCAGGTTATTGAATTACAGTTACTGAAAACGCGTCGGGGATTAACCAACTACTGCCACTGCTGGGAGCTACAACTCCCATAACCACAAGCCCAGGAGCTATAGACAATAACGACAGAGGCTCGTGTTCCAGTATAATAATAATAATAACAATAATAATAATAACAATAATAATGATAACAATAATAATAACGATAATAATAATACCAATAATAATAATAATAATAATAACAATGATAATAATAATAATAAATAATAATAATAATAAAAAGCTTTATGAAGAGTATTTGGGTTAACAAGGTTGATTTTGTAATTAGCCTCCTCCTGTCCAAACCCTATATGTACTAAGGTGGTATAAATCTCTACAAAAACTCTAGATCCTGTGTTAAAGTTTTAGCTGCTAATATAAATATTAATAAAAAAATTAAAAGCTCAGTATGGTGACATTGTAGCTAACAGTCCCAAATGTGACATGGCAGTCCTGGCAACCAGGCTATATTGCTTAGAAAGCGAATTCAATTTAATCCAAGCGTAAAATTATATAAAAAAAGACGCAGGTAGTAAACGGGGACTCATAAACAATGTATTCCAACAGAGACATAACTGGAATATTCTGGATTACTGCTGTTTGCAAGATAAGATTTGAATGGCTTTTATAAATTGGGTAAAACCAATAAAAGACATAAACACAGTTTGCAACTTTATTACGCTCTGAAAACCACTATAACTCAATAATAAAAGGGCATTCCCAGTAGAAATCCATTGTTTATTATGCCGTTTGGGAACTGAACCAAGTCCGCTTTAATGGAGATGGGTCCGTTTCTCGCAGGTCTCCCCCACGCCCCAGTCCGGGAAGCTTGCATTATTCTGACGAGGACGTTGCCAAGTACAACGATCTGATTCCTACGGAGAGCGGGAGCCTGACCGAAAAACCTTCCGAAGTATCAGACTCACAGGTGAGACACACCATCCATGTCACTGCTGAAGGGTTGGGATCTCAACCGCTGTTTGCAGGTAAAACACCCAAAATGCACTGAATCCAGACTTAGAGAGCTAAAGTCTTGCTACCTCTAGAATAAATGACATTGTCGCTCTCCACCGATCATCTCCATCGTTTGTAGAAGACACTCAAGGAAGCTCTCTGGCTTGTAGGAACCTCCACAAGGGATCTCCTAAACGTATTTATATTCCATAGAAGTCGTCGGCTTGGATTGGTACCAAAGGTTACCTTTCAGCCCGACTGTCACAATGTAACAACTGAAGCCCGAGACTGCTACAGAGGAAGGAAACACTTTAGGAAAGTTAGACAAGGAACATTCTCTTTAGATGAAGGTTTCAGACCCACCAGTAACTACTCCTTTGATACAGACTAACCTACGGGTAACATTCTCCCACTAGGTTTATCCTGGACTCGTTTAGAGGTTAACAAAGTAGATATTTTTTACACTTCATTGTTTATCAGCTTATGTCTTCTGCCCGTGGACATTTCGCTGATGAAGAACCCGTTTCTTCTCTTCAAATCTCCATATTTCCAGACTAAACCTATGAAACCACCACCAGCTGATCTCATTAGTCCCAGTTGTTTTTAGTACTATCACCGAAGGCTATACAGGCATGTGATGCAACGGCACAAGACCGTGCTTGCGTTATTAGCAGTAAACAAGTAAATAAAAGGAAGCAGAAAGGATTTTGCCTCGGGCTACAGCGCAGAGTGACGATGTATGGATGACCTTTCCAAATCCTATATATATATATTACAGTTTTATGCACTAAATAAATCCATGTAAGACCGATTATGTATTAAAATAAGCAATACCTGTGTATAAGACACTCATTGTATCTGTATACCATAAGAGCAGCTATCTTAAATTCCTGTTCTCGGGATCTGCATGATTATTCCTCCCCACTGAGTTATCTCTCCGCTGCTGTCAAGTTGCTGATTGTTGCTGATTGGTTCGGGCAGCCTTCATAGGGGCAGGAGGGAGAGAACGTCTGGTTCTGCTACATTCACACATGGATTTAAACTGCTATTACGTGATATTTTCAGCCGTGTGTCTCCAGAACAGTCACACTTATTGCGAAACACAAAGCCCAGGCTGTATGGCCGTTCCAAAAAACACCATTTAGTGATGAGAAAATCTGCCATGGCAACACTTCCCCCTTTAAAAATAATAGCATTTCAGCTTTTTCTTCAGAAAAGGACGAAGTTAAGCAAAATAACTTCCCTATAATAATGAAATAAACGCCAAATCACACTGAGAATGCGAGGCTGCGGGGTTCTTCTCGTAATGTTTATTGGATCATAAAGTACCGTTGAGGTCACTCGAGTGCCAGGAATGATTCCGGAACCTCTGTGTGCGATCTGAAATCATTTTTGCACAAAAGGTTAAAAATCTCAGCTGCTTCTCTTTATTTTTTATTGTACAGGCGGGGGGGGGGGCGTAGAGCGATGTGTCTGATTTTCAAGGTGCCTTTGAAGTGCTAATGAGTTCAGATTTGTGTTACATTCTAACTGTCCTCATTGGAAGACAAAAACCTGATTTAAGACCATTTATGTTCCAATAAACTCCCTGCAGACCTGGACCCACCATTGCTGTCAGGCATGTGATATTTTGGGTGACTTTCCCGGCTCAAACACCACACTGAGACGATGCTTTATGGCAATGCTAATAAAGTCCATTCATAGACTTCCATTAGTTACAGTGCCCAACCGGGTGATTAAGACTGAGCCATTCTATTGTTTCCCGCAGGCAGAATGATAAGGAGTCGGGGTGTTTATCTAGCGAGCTGCCTGAAAACATTATATTATTGGGGCAAAAACTAGAATAATTATTAATAATAATAATATTTTTTAATATGATAGAGGTAATGAAAAATGAAAGTGGGAATTCCCAGAAAATTCCGTGCATTTCCGTTAATACACTATAATTTATTTCATTGTTTAAAATATTTTTTTAACCCATTAAGGACAATGGGCGGTCCCTAAACCCATTGAAAACAATGCCCGTACATGTATACGTATATGTATGTGTCATTAAGGGGTTAAAGGCTGTGGAGAAGTAGTTTTGTCTTTTATTTCTGTCCTTTATGTGTAGGATCCCATGAAGATGTCTGCACACCTTTCTCACGTATCCAAACACAGCCCCGGCTGTCCTCGGGGCGACACCAACAAGGCGATTGTCACCGCGAAAGATAATCTTTTTGGTTTATAGGGAGTGCCCCGTATAACAGCGCATTGTGCGGGGTGTGATACGAAGTCACACGATAATAAATAAAAGGGTTTAACGCGCAGATATTCCTGTTAGACAAAGAATGCTCAGGACAAACGGGCCAGACATCTCTTTCAGCTGCCGGCAAAGTACTTCTATGTAGGTGACAGTGTGCTCTGCGCAGACAATACAAAAGGAGGTGAATAGAGAAGCGGGGCTTTGTCTTCGTACAGTTAGACGCCTTAACCCGGTTATTGCTAGGAGGGCCAGCATTGTGTTCCTCCAGCCGAGAAAGGGTTAATGGAAACCTGGCGAATGCCATTGCTGACGGTGACTTTTGATGCGCCAAGAGGTATGGGGTTCGTACAGACACTTCATGGTTGAAGTGTCTGGAATGTGACCCTGCGGTGACTTTTTTTTTGGGGAGGTTTCAGTAAAAAAATGTCAAAAGTGAGTATGAGCTCAGATTGTAAAGCAGCGCATGACCCTTTACCTGCCTCCGTACACCGCAGGACTTTATACACTAAATCACTTCATAAATGTATAGTGGTTGGCGGATTAATGCAAGCAGTAAATGCCGCCATGATTGTGAAGCCCCCTGTATTTGGCGGAGGTAATAATGTAACGGTCTGAATGGCACTTGGTTTTAGGGGAT
Organism: Spea bombifrons; assembly: GCF_027358695.1. Classification (NCBI taxonomy): domain Eukaryota; kingdom Metazoa; phylum Chordata; class Amphibia; order Anura; family Pelobatidae; genus Spea; species Spea bombifrons. Next base: position 25,046,268 of record NC_071099.1, on the reverse strand, counting down.
CTGTGGCGGTTCTGTAGCTCCGCGGTATATAAACCTGCCGTGGAAGGGTGCCGAGGCTCTCCATAACTGAAGATGACGGGATTCCATTAGACCTGTCCTGTTACTTGGGATGAATGGGATTCCTCTGGATGATGTAAATTGTGGCAGAGTTCTGTGTTCTTTGCTGATTTTGCTTTCTTCGCCTTGATATCTTTCATTTTCATCCCCTCCCTCTCTGTCCACTCTAATCTCTGCCTGTCCTCCCTGGTCTGTCAGAGTCTGTCTCGTCTCTGCCAGTATTATCTCACGTTGTGTTCTTTGTCCCTCTCTCCCTTGTCTGTGTCTCTCTTTGTCTTTGCCAGTTTCTGTCTCAGCTAGACCCTGTCTCCTGTCTTATCTTTCTTCGTGTTGTCTGTGTGTCTGTCTCTTCTCCTTGGCCCTGTCAGCCTGTGTCTTCTCCTTCTCCGCAAGTGTGTCTCTCTTCCCTGTCTCTGCTTTTCTCTCCTTTCATCTGTCCTTCTCTTTTTTCTCCTCTTCATTTTTGTCCAGGCAGTTTTTCTGCTTCCCATCAAAACTAGATTAAAAATACCTTCTGGTGGTTACCAAGTGCTATCTTCCTCCTTTACTTCCTTAATGGCCATGGTCCTGCACCAACAGGGGATGAACCCCCAAGACAAAATGTCCCAGCTCCTGTTGGCTTCAATGCCCAGCCCTGAGGTTAGAAGACCATAATGTTGTAGGTGCCCAAACTTTCTAGAAGGTCAATTATCTCTGGTGGGAAGACTTTACAACGTAGGTTGGCAATCTGAAGTCACACAATGGCCCATGGACCCAGCACGTGTAAATAGAGACTGTGTATGTCTGTAAAGAGAGGTGCTCATGCTTTCCAAAGACTTTCTTTATTCCCACCGCCAGTGTGTCCACCATTGTCATAACAGATAAGACTATAAAATCTGACAACAACCGCAGGGAGAAACCAATTACGGTCTTCAAAGAACGTTGTAGAGGAAAAGTCCTACAAAGTAATTTAACAAGAGCTCTTCTCATAGCGACAGGCATTGGGCAGAGCGGACAGTGGGCATGGCTCCCAGGTCCCTCGCTACTTTTCAGCCCGTTCAAAATGCCGTTGCCATAGGAACACCAATGTTTTCTACAGCCTGGCTGCGTAAACAGACCGCACCTTCTCCAAGGCAAATAGGGAGCAGCCTGAGTGGAGTCCTTTGCATAGAGTTAATCCCTGGCTTTTCACCGAGAGACCAGAACAGACATTTACATGTAATATGTACGGTTTGCAGGTATCTGCTTGTCGGGCTGGTGACAGCTCACGCTTCTAATAAACAGACACGAATAATTCATATAATTACAGGACTACATGTCATGCACATTAAAAACAAATTAAACACACGTGTGTATGAAGAGTTATACTAATACCAGGTTGACCGGAACAAAATGGCTGGGCGTTCCCCTAAGCCTGACCTGGGGCATTGCCCCAGCCACCCCTTACCGCTTACAGTACCTCCACGGCCAGCGTCTACCATGCCGGGATATGATGTCATGTCCCGACGTGGGGTAAGGTTAGGCACAGTGCTCTATAGTGAGTAAGGGTCAGTTACCAGGGGCGACGTCTGATCATTTGGAGTGTTGGAGATGTATCTAATGTGTTCTAATGTTCTTTCCTCTGTCTTTAGGGGAGTGACAGCGAGTATGAGGTGGATCAAACCCAACCGAAAGCCCATTCATTCGTCAACCATTACATCAGTGACCCGACTTACTACAACTCCTGGAGGCGGCAACAGAAAGGGATTTCCCGGGCCCACGCCTACAACTACAGCGAGACGGATCCCGAGGACACCGAAAATTGTATTATTCCTAACTGCAACAGCAGCCAGCAAGGCAGTCTGTATAGAACAAAAACCAGCCGGACTCCTACACCTCAACAGCCCCCCAGCCTTCCGACTCCACCGAACCCTATCTACCGACCCCCTAGCAGTCTTGCCCCGGTGTCGCGCCCCCCCATCGCTGGGTTTTCTTCCTTCGTTTGACAATAAACGTTCGCACCACTTATAATCCGGAAAAAAAAAAAAAAAGGAGCAGATATATACAAATAAATACATATATAAATATATCAAGAGAGGAAACACAGAAATAATACTGTTTTGGGAGACAATCAGTTGTGGATTGGGATCTTTTTTTTGCTGCTTCAATTCCGTTATTCCAAAGGTGTTTTTGGGATTCAAAACTGAAAAAAAAAGTTGATGGACAAAGAAAAATTTCCATATAATGGAAATAGCCCCCTAAAGGAAAATGGCTGCCAAATGGTGGTACTTTGATCTGGCAAAGCTTCTGTTAGGAGGATGGTTTTGGCTGGAGAGTTGTTGTTCCTACAAATTGATTGGGAAGACGGCAACCTCCATTTTGAAAGACTGGGTGCCATAACTAGCTGATCTTGGAACGATAATGGAAGAAGGTTATCATTGGACGGACGTTGATCAGAGTAGATCTGGAGCCTTAATTTTGATGTAAAGAACATGGAGCAGAACAGCCAGGACAGCCAACAGATATCCCAGACATGGATTTACTTGGGTTAAGGATGTCTCAACAAGAACTCAACAATCCCAACTTGGGCACCAAATATCCACCACGACAGAGGCTATCATCCATAAAAACCTTCGCCCACCAAAGAGGCCCCTGCAGGAGGAGGTCACCTCACCATATTCTTTAACCATATTGAAGAACTTGCCGCCGGAAGTTATAATAGTTGATAAATAGTAATTATATAGAGTATTGTTTGGATCCATTCGGGGGCAAAGTTTGATATCATGGAGGTCAAGGTGTAATTTGGCCATCAAAATGGTGGTCTAGTTTGCAGTATTAAAATATGGAGAATAGGAAGTTGCGTTTTCATATCAGAATGAAGCTGATATATTTATATATATTTTTTAGCACATTGGTTAAAAAAAAGTAAAAATAAATGACTGATTTTGTATTTTTATTTTTTTATTTTCTTTGCTTGCCAAATTATGCATAACCTTGTTTGTAGGAGTTGAAGTGGTGCTTTGATGGTGATGCTAGATAGGTTGAGAAGAACCATTATTAAAGAGGAACGAGACATGACCAAAGTGGCCGCGCTCTCCAAGAAGACGGTTAGATATCTGAGTGGCTGGTGAGTGTAGGAGGCACATTAAAGAGTCACTCGGCTTATGTCCTACAGGATAATGGCTACAATAAGAGGTCTCTTTATAAAAAGACTTAACCCTTTGACGCCAGAGTGGGGGGCAACGCTCGTTGGGGCATTCTCCCATTCTATATTGTTAAAGAACAATTTGCTTAATTGAACAAAACATTTGAATCATAAATACCCCATTATCTCTATCTAATGCAAGGAGGGGTAATAGGGTTAGAGCAGGAGGGCACTCGATTCTTCGGTCACTAGGTGTTAAGTATCGATTTGTTTCTGGTGAATGATATCAGAGAACACCGTCTGTTACAGATTATATTGTCTTTTGGGGACAAAGGGCCAAAATGGCCTCAGGTTAGCAAAGTAGCATGGGGGGGTTGTAGGCGTCAGAGTTGACGCTCTTAGGGGCATTTGCTGTCCAAAACTAGACCCCTAGCTTTGACAAAGTCTCACTAAGGATCTTCTTTGATGTGAAAATCCGGACCCCCCCTTGGTTCCATGGACCCTACGTAGAGAGAATGTCTCTGGCTTTTAGGTGGATATTTATTGAATTATAGAGGGCCTTCACATCCCACCGATCTGGGTTCTGTCGAACTTTCTGTTACTGGCGTCAAAGATCTCTACCCCGCAGCCTTATCCTCAAACTTTGGATACATAGCCTTTAAATATTACTTTATTATTATTTAAAAACAAGGGTATAAAAGCCCCCCACAATACAATCTGGGGCTTTAACTCCCCACCAGGAGAACCCAACCAGCCGCACCATCCGTGTGTCCAGAGGAGAATTCCTGTCGCCCCCCCCCTTGTCACCAGTGACCGATGGGGTCTAGGGGCTAAATTATTATGGGGGGGCATGTTGCTCCCCGTAACCATAACTTCCCTGACATTCAAAGCATAAAAGGTCCTGCGTTGAAATGATCGTAATCCCCATACAGATCACTGCTTCGGCACAGGTGGAGTAACCATTAGTAGAAGGCTCTCCACCTCTATGCATGCATCACATTGTGGTTTTTTTTTTTTCTTTTTGTACTCAAAGTGATATGCAGTGTGTGACTTTTTATATAAAAATTGTGTTTCTTGCCCATATTGGGCAGTGTATTAAGATGGCTGGCGTTCACGATAATCCGTTCAGACATGGAATCATTTATATAAATAAATACTGTATATCCGGGAATTATTTAACAAATCATTTGGGATACTAAGTGCATTTTTTTTTAATTCTTTATTCTTGCTTATTGTTAAAATTGTCAAAAAAATTGTGTGGTTTTTTTTTTTTATGTGAAACACTCCGCCGGGGTAATAAGTCCTCCCCGGTTGTACATTTTGTTGTTATTTTGGTTACGGCTAAGGACTATACCGGTCCCAATATATATTAACCCCTTCCTGACAAAGCCCATTGTCCTTAAAGGGGTTAATTGTTTGAATTTTAATTAGCGAAACATTTGTTGAACTTTTAATGAGACCTGATGTCTCGTAGGAGGGCGTGAGTAAGAACTGCACCCCGATGGATCCTTGCCCAGGATCCTGCGTGATTCATAACCCATTATTGAGGTTAGAGCCGGCACACGCGCATGTGCGTAGGTCTGGTTAAAATCTGCCATTGACAGTTTTAACCCCTTAATGACAAAGCCCGTACATGTACGGGCTCGAAATGCATTGTTTTCAATAGGTTTAGAGACGGCCCATTGTCCTTAAGGGGTTAAAAACAGAAATGAGCTTGTATGAATAAAATCGTGTTCTAGATTCCTGTTGCTCTAGAACGACGCTGTCCAAAATGTTACCAAAATCTACGTAACACTCGGGTGGGGGAGGGGGGACATGTTTAAATCAGTGTTTTAAGATATGTTACTTATCTTTTCAAAAGTTTAGGGCCACGTACCCCCAAAAAATATTAGCTAGGGCCCCAGACACTATGACTTCGCTATAAGGACCCAACCCTTTGTATGAATAACAATTGTGTTCTAGGTTCCTCTTGCTCTAGAACGATGGTGTCCAAGATGTTACCAAAAGCTGAGATGGGGTGGGGGTGGGGGTTGGCAGACATGTTTTAATCAGTGTTTTAAGAAATTTTACTTATCTTTTTAAAGTTGAGGGCCACATGCCCCCAAAAACCAGGGCCCAAAAACTATAAAATCCCCAGAATTTGTCATGAATTCTCTGGGCCGTACGGAGATTTTTGGAGATGAGTTGGTCGATCGTGATCATCGTAGAAGAAGAAGACCTCTGTGGTCTTCAGGTGGGATGGGGCTCAGGTCATAAATACGTTAAAATTGTGGACCTTCAAGAGCCTACGGGCCCCTTGGTGACTTTATCTGACCCATAGGCCTACATTTTGGGGGTAAAGCTAGAGATATCTAAACTCATTACAAAGTTTAATTTCAAATCCTTTCCCTCCTTAATGTTTTCTAAACCAAAAAAAAAAAAAACCTTCTTCTTTGTTTTTGTTTAATTTTGTTTTATTATTTTTTATTTTTTATATTATTTTTCAGTCCAAATAGTATTTATTTTTTAAGGGAAATTAACGTAGAATAAGGTCGAATAATGGAAGTACGGCGGGGTGGATGTATATTTCTTCACGGACGGGGCTGGTAGAATGGAATCGCGAGCGGACGGGGTTAATCGATATGTTTTATTTTGATCTTAATGACAGAATGCCCACGAAATTCCATTCCAATTGGTCATTAGAACGGAGGATCTTCTCATTTCTATGAGTGCTTGGTCTTGTTTTAGATTTTGAGAGCCACATCCAATGCATGTTTCTATTCTATTATGGGGTTAACCTCTGTCACTTCTGTTGACAAGTAGAACAGCCTCCCAGCAGAGGTGGTAGAGGGTAATACAGTGAGGGTATTAAGCACGCATGGGATAGGCATACGGCTCCTGAATCTAAGACGAGACCAACGACTGATTAAGGTTTATATTCCTAGAAAGCAGCGTGCACGTTTCAGGTTGAAGGCTGTTTCAAAGCTCTCTGTCCTACTCCACGTTGCGTCTCAGTAGGCTTTAACTCAACAGTAAATGTAGCAATTACCTGCCACGTAACCTAAGAAACTACGTACCCGTGTTCTAGATTCATATTTCTAACTAATAGAGACCTTTTTATTAAAAAGGTTTTACCGGCGTTACTAAACCGGTCGCTTTTAGAAGAAATGCTTTAGAACAGAGCGTCCGCAGAACATAATCCAATCAGATGAATATTTTTGTAACAAAATCCATTAAAAGTCAAGAGTTATTTTTATTAATGTTGCCATAAAGAACAGTTGGAGATGGTAATTATTGGGTATTATTGGGCAGTAGAGGACACGGTTTCTCGCTGTGCTCCAGCGCATGCCCAGACTGGCCATCAGACACAGCGGGCAAATGCCCCAGGGGCAGATCGGGTGTTGTAGCGTTCCGCCACCGGCCGGATGTGCTGCGTGAGCACAAAAACATAAATATCCAGGAATTGGCTGCACTTATGCCATCGGGGCGGTCGTTGGCCAAAGGGGCCAGGGGCTCCTCATCATCGCCAGCCCAGCTCCAGGGCGTAGCAGTAGCTGCACGTTATGGATGAGCTTCAGAGATCACATTGCAAGTCTTTTGCACAAAACCATGGCAACCAGAAAGCAAAAACTTAAAGTATAAATCTTCTAGACTAATTTAACCCATTAAGTGACAATAATATGCTATGCCAATATATATGGAGTAAATGGAGCACCTAGAACATGTACGCGTCTGGTTAGGGGTGCAGGGGGGCGTATATCCATGCCGTTACAAAGTTACCTTTAATTAAATGCTAAAGTGTTCTATATTTTTTATTACCAACCAAATATGAAACTTTAGGAAAATTATTTAAAAAATGACGCCAAACTATGAGCTGAATTATTCTTGGAGGATGACTTCTTTTATTTTTGTGTTAAAAAAACAGGAATTAAAGCATTATACTTGTTTAACCCCTACTATGCCACCTGGGTTGGCCTTACCCAGCATCCCTCTGGCATTTAGAGGGATAAACGCTGCTGGGGTGGAATCCTACTAACAGAAACTGCTGATGTTTATCCCTTGCTTTGCAACAGCAGACGACTTGCAGTTATTTTCGTAGAAATAAATTGCGGCTCGTATCCTGTGCATCCAAACAGGGGTTAAACTACCGATATCAGGTCATATAAACTGATATGTAAATTAACTATGTATTTGCCAAATGATGGGCAAGAAATTGAAGAGCAAAAAATTATACGTTTTTTAATAAAAAAAAATTCATTGTAAAACGCCACGTGTCGCTTTTCTTTTATTGCGTTATTTGTGTGGAGACTGAAGAGCGAGAGATGATTGACACTTAGTAACGGCAGGTAACAATGCAGAAGAACAGTAAAATGTAACATATTATATATATACTGTATATTTATCTTTACATACAATACTGTTCTAACTCCACCACCAAAAAAAGTTTAAACATTTCCTTGTTTTTGAAAGAAAAGCTAATCTTGTCCATTAAAATAACATGAAATTGATCAGAAATCCAACGCAGACGGAGTTAATGCTGTAAATGAGTATTGTAGCTGGAAATGGATGAATTTTAATAGTATATCTGTATAGGAGGACAGAGGCCCTTTATCACTCCCATCACTCCTGTGTCCCAATGGCCCTTTATCACTCCCATCACTCCTGTGTTCCAATGGCCCTTTATCACTCCCATCACTCCTGGGTTCCAATGGCCCTTTATCACTCCCATCACTCCTGTGTCCCAATGGCCCTTTATCACTCCCATCACTCCTGTGTCCCAATGGCCCTTTATCACTCCCATCACTCCTGGGTTCCAATGGCCCTTAATCACTCCCATCACTCCTGGGTTCCAATGGCCCTTTATCACTCCCATCACTCCTGGGTTCCAATGACACGTTGTGTTCGCTGATCCAAGTTTAAAAGGCTAATCGATCATTAAAAAACCCTTTTGTGATTATGTTACAGCCAGAAATGTCCATGTTTTCCATGAAAACAGCTCGGTGACCCCAGGGGCGTACCTAGAGTATTTGGCACCCGGGGCGGATCCTGTAAGTGGCACCCCTCCCCAAATGTAAAGACATCTACAAAATTATGTTGGCAAGAATATTTATTGCACCAATTTGTAAACTGTATGTCAACTGTAAACAACAAGAAATCTGAAAAAATAAATTAATAACTTATAAGTAAAATAAATATATTTAAATAACATATAATAGTGCTTTCTTTAATAACCCCCCAAAAAAACAAAAAACACAACAAGTTTCTAAGAAGCCCTAACAAATGAGTGACAAACATTACAAATTAAGTACTGGCTAAGCAGCTAAAGACACTATAAACTAAAAAAAATTCTGATATTATAATCAGGAGTCACCATAACATTGTTCTCTTTTTATTTAAGCATTTGCATATATAGTGGTGTTGCCATGTCGACTCATGATTATATATACCATATGAACCAGACACTGACTGTGGTATAGCATGACACCTATCACTATATACTGAGCCAGGCAGTGACGGTGGTACAGCATAATGCCTATCACTCTATACTGAGACAGACATTGACAGTGGTGCAGCTTAAGTAATTTCATTATATATTGAGGCAAACATTACAGTGAAACAGCATAACTCCTATCACTATACACTGAGCCAGATACTACAGTGGAACAGCATAACACCTATCACTATAACTGAGCCATATATTGATGGTGGTACAGCATAACCGCTATCTTTATATACTGAGCTAGACACATATAGTAGTACAACATAACTATCATTATACACTGAGGCAGACATTGACAGTTGTGCAGCACAACTGCTATCATTATATACTGAGACACGCGCTGACAGTAGTACAACATAACTGTTTCCATTATATACTGAGGCACGCGCTGACGGTGGTACAACATAACTGTTAATATATACTGAGGCCCACATTGCCGGTGATACAGGATAACACCTATCACTTTATACTGAGCACACATTGACGGTGGGGCAGCGTAATCCATATCACTATACATTGAGCCTGACATTTACAATAATGCAGCATAACCCATATCACTATATACAAAGCCATTGATGTGGTGTAGGCCTACCACTTCAGTGTCTGGCTTAGTATATAGTGGTAGGGGTTATGCTGCATTATTGTAAATGTCTAGATCGATGTATAGTGATAGGGATTATGTTGTACTGCCCTCAACTGCAGATCAGGGGAAGACTGTGAGAGTCAGTACAGCCTTCCCTTTTTCTGACTGCACCATGACATTGGGAGGTCCTCTCCCCGTAATCATCCCCAAAGTCCATTTGTCCCCTACGTCACTAAACCACAACTCTCTTTTAATTACTCCCTGTAGTTCAGGTATAGATCAAATAAACAACACATGGAAACAGCACGTGCAACTGAATAAGACATAAATATCCTGTATTTACAGGTATACATAAATAATGTATGGAAACATAGCATTGCAGGTATAAATCAACAGAACACACAAACCCAGCATTGCAGGTATAGATCAAATAAACAACACATGGAAACAGCACCCCAGGTATCGATCAACTGAATAAGACATACAAATCCTGTATTTGCTGGTAAACATAAATAATGTATAGAAACATAGCATAGCAGATATAGACCAACACATTAACACACAAACCCAGCTTTTCAGGTATCGATCAATTGGAATTCACATAAAAACTCAGCATTAAAGTTATAGATAAAACACCCTAAATTACAGGCATAGATCACAGATTGCACACCCCAAAGCCAGCGTCCACATTGCCCACATAGAACCTGACCAGCACCCTGCGGTGGGGGTGCAAGGCCTCTGTCTCCCAGCTCTGCCACTGTACGGAACAGTATAGAGTGATGGGAGTTATGATGTACTTTAGAGCATAATTATAATGAAAAAGACATTGGAAATGGTACAGCATAACACCCATCACTCTCACACATTTACCAATCAACACTTACCAATCCACAGATTCCACACATACCAATCCACAGATTCCACACATACCACACATACCAATCCACAGATTCCACACATACCAATCCACTCTCACTGTCACTCAGTCTTAATGAATGATTTCCTACCTTCTTTTCTACTTCTTTTCTTCTTACAGCAGTCTTTTCTTTTTACAGCAGTCTTCCTCTTCGCTCCTCTTCTTCTGTCTTCTTCCGGGTCAGAGGGCGCTGTGGGCGCGGCTTCAGTGCCGCCGGGGTTTGTTGTCAGATCCCGGCGGCACTGAAGCCGCGCCCACAGTGCCCTCTGCACAGCAGCAGTTGCCGCGCGGATCGCAAGGGAGCAGAATCGGAGGTCTTTAACAGACCTCCGGCTCCCTTGAGTGATTTTAAGCCGGTTCAAGGGAACCGGCTTAAAATCACTCAAGGGAGCCGGAGGTCTGTTAAAGACCTCCGATACCGCTCTCTTGCGAGCCTGCTCCTCCAGCGGCGGACATTACTGTCCGTCTCTGGAGGGGTGCCGGGTGCCGGCAAGTTGGGACCCCCCTGATGAGCGGCTCCCGGTGCGGACCGCCCCCCCGCCCCCCCCCCGCTAGGTACGCTACCGTGACCCCAAACTTTTAAACAGTAATTTGTATATATATTTATTTTTTCCTATATTCTTTTTTTCTCATTTATTTATTTTGAGGAGGGGGGGGGGATAATCATGCTTCCCAGTAATATTTTGAAAGACTTGTTTGGGAGTTTTTTTCCAAATGCCCTTTCTTGACGAGACGAGACGAGACGATCTCACGGCCTTGAATTGGAGCGTTACCATAGTAACTTCAAAGGATGCTGGCCTCGGTAGCGTTTTTCCCGTATCTCATGTTTTGGGTCGTAGACGTTTTCAGTGACAGATTTGTTCAAGGGATTTTGTCTCGGCAGCCTGAACGCCAACGGCCTGGCAATCGCGGAGCGGGCCTGGCACTTTAAGGTCAGCGGCCGCTTGGTTACCCAACATGCCGAAGGCCGGATACATCTTACGCTCGTGCGCGGCCGGGCTGAGTCTGTAGGTTCCGGCCCTTGTCTATATACAGTAAGAAAAAAAATCTATATAACTACAAAACGTTTTATTACCGCCATAAACTTTGTACGACATAATTATAGGTCGTGGGGAATGATTGGACGTCGCGCGGGATTTTGGAAGGTTGCCATCATTACATTTAAGAAGTGGAAGAAATTTTCCTCCCTCCCCAAGAAATCATCCGACGTGATGACTTAGTAACACATTTGGTACCAGTTATACACTTGACTGCTCGGCGCTGATGAAGCCCGTCGGAGAATCGGAGACCCGTCGGGGAAATCGTTCTGACGGGCCCGTCTCCTGCAGACTCATCGTTATATCTCGGCAGAATCGCTGCGGGAAGACGTGGAAGACGTGGATATGTGCAAGGATCTTTAACCTTTTCAGTTCTGGAGTCTATAGGGGGGAATGTTGGGTTACGGGGAGCGAAACGCGTTAGGCGTTTGGTCTCCTGCTCGGGAGGAGAACCCCTGCGGCCAGTTATAATTCTGTAATAAAGAAACCCATTTTGTACATGGGGGAGTTTTAAACTTTATTATCCTTCTGCTTCCTGACCTGTGTGATGTTCGTTGATCTCGGTGACACTCCGTGGAGATTCCGGGGGAGAGAAGGAAGCTTCAGCGTTGAAGTCCTTGAAATCCATTCATAAAAACAACAGAAAAACAGACGCAGAACATCCAAATCAGGTAGTTTAACTCTCTAGGTACCGGACAGCCAGTCAATACATAGGCAGGCGATGGCGGGGGAAACCCTGGCACTGGGGCCATTAGTGCAGCCGACGGCCGGCAGCGCTCTGCAGCACCCGAAGCGCCATACCAGGTGAGAGTGTGGCGCTGACGGCCCGGCACGTGCCCCGTGTGCGGTGTGCTAGATGACCTGGTGTGAAGCCGAGCAGTTCTTGGCTCAAGGGGTAAGAGACCGGATCTGATTGTTTCTTTAGGGTTTCTTGGGTTAATTGGATTAGTCTGTGTGTCCCGCACCCCGCAATCTTTACATAACAAGTACACGCAGCGTTCACCGGGCGATTGAATTACAGGGCGTTCTCCTGAAGCATTTAATTACACAGAATCCACGCGGCTCAGCCATTAGGGTTTGGAATGAGTGACAGGTTAGAGCTTTTTGTGTTGATGATTTTATAATAGTCTTTTCCCCATTTTATTGAATCAGAATACATATATATATATATATTAATCTGATCTCCATAGGGGTCATTCTCACTATCCCTATGAGCACACCATGCCAGTGTATGACATCACACAGTATCAGCGGCTAAGGGTAGGTAAGCGACACAGAGGTCTCCACTACACCAGACTTCAAGGAGTATAGAGATGCCTTTCAGACTCAGATCCAGTAGCAGCTGCCCCCCCCATTTTCTACTGGGGGGGTGAAGATTAAAGCACATACTACTATCAGTAAATAAGAGAGAAGAGAGAGATATTTAAATACATAAATGGATTTAACAAATCACAGCATGAAAGTTTATTTCTAAGTGTTATGATCTAAAACTAGAGGGTCAGAGGATTAGATGTAATGTAAGGAAGTTTTACCTTACTGACAGAGTGGTAGATAAGTGGAACAGCCTCCCAGTAGAAGTGGTAGAGGTTAATACGGTGAAGAAATTGAAACAAATGGCTCCGGAATCTAAGACGAGACCAACAACTGATTATGGTTTGAATCTTTACAGCAGGAGAAACCGGCAGACTAGACGGGGTTAATCTGCAGCCAAATTTCTATGTAATCTCCACAGGGACAGCCCCTCTTTGGGCCTGAAATCCCCCTTTCCCAAGGACTACTTTTGCTTTACAGTCATTGCAGACTTTTTATGTGACTTATGACTCATTTACAAGGCTCAACATTTAGAAGAATGATGTATTTATTAATTATGATGTCATTTTCTGCTGTTTTTAATACACATAATTGTGACTTTCAGGGCTGTAGAACCCTGTGATAGATCCAAACCCAGAAAACATTCGGGACTGTATTTCACAACCAATTACCATAAATACTATAAAGAGTGTGTTTAACCATAACAATTACTGCACAACATTCTAACTGTGATGCAATCAGCATGACAATTTGAGTGATTTTTATACAATTCTTCTCTTTTTTGGAATTTCCCCCATCATTGTCCTTAATAAATATAAACCATTGTACATACTTTAATTTGGTTATTTGAAAGAGGCTTTCTTTTTTTCACTTTTATCACAAAGTTTTTCTTTTCTTAGATGAGATAACATTAAAAGTGACTTTACAAAGTGCTTTATAGAGAGAACTCTCGTTATTGTGCCGCTAATTGAATTGGATACATTGTATCAGCTCCATTGTTATCGGATCCCCAGACAGTAGGTAGCTATTGATACAATGTTAACACCATTCTCACTACTGCTGCTGCTTTAAAGAGATTTAAAGTCCAGATGGGGGCGGGGTTTCACGTGCAGGGCGGGGTTTTGTTGGGGTGGGAGGGGCTTGCATTGTACTGCAGGTCTTTATGTGACTGTGTGTGCTGGGCTGGCACAGACTCACACAGGGAGAGCTGCAGGGAGGGTGTGTATGTGTGTGGCACAGATTGCTGGGATTAGGGATCTCTGCTGGGCGTCTGTGGACTGTAAATCTGGAGCAGCACTCCTGAGCAGGTCAGTAAAAACATCCTCATGGATCCCCCCCCCATGCAAAGACAAAAGCTACTTTTCCCATGATTTCTCCATGTTCTCTAGCAATGTGTGCCTGTGCTCCCTTTTTATGCTATGGGTTTGGGCAAGCAGCTGCAAAGGGTTAATAGTAGCTCAAACCTTTCCATTATGCTGTGCTGAGAAGGATCTGCCTTTGAGGGTTTCTGTTTTGGGCAGGGTGGTGTTCACCCTATGGCAGCTAAGAGGTTAAATCCAGTGGGGGTGGCAGTTATAACACATGGCAGCAGTGCCAAGCACTGATCAGCACTGCAGTGGTGGCTGCTGGGTGTACTGGGGGTTGTTGGGAGGCAGGGCAGTGGCTGGGCTATTCATGGTGCCCCATTGGTCCAGATGAGGTCCTCATGTGTTTGAAGGAACACAAAAGGCCTCCCAGCTTCTCCATCCAACTGTCTCCTTCATTGTGTGGGGAGGGGGGGCTTCTCCCAACCATTCACAAGGATTGCTGTACAAGGTTTCCTAATGGGACCTGCAGGGGGGTTTCTTCTCTTTTTTTTTTATTTATTTTTTACCATTTTCTTTCTTTTTTAACGCTTTCTGCATCTTGGTTATTCTGCTGATTTTGTTCCAAAAGGTAATATTTTGTAAGGAGCATCTTGATGGGGGGGGGGGTAAAAATAAAGTGTATTTTTAACATTGAGTGATCGTGGAATGGAATCAGGGGGCATGTTCTGGAGTACACATGTTACTTTGTATCCTGATATATTTGCGTTGCTACAAAACAAACAGGAATTGTAAATATTTATATAAATGCCCTAATAAAGTCATGATTTGCAGACTGAAGATGACGAGGGGATTGCCCTGCATCTTTAACCACTTAGGGACCAAAAGGGGGGGTAAAGGCGCACATAAAGGGTTAATCTTTCAATCTAGTAGTGTTGATTTTAGAATGTGTTGCATTTTCGCTGGAAATCCTATTTTATCGCAATGGACAAAAATTTTATTTTATAAAAGGAGAATATAATGCAAGTTACCATCATGTAGGCAGCTTCTTGTTACCTCCTACGGGAGGAAGCTTTGTGCTTAGTTGGCAATCAAAGGGTTACCTGTGACTTGTTCATAGTGGAGTTGGCACGGAGTTAAGCGAATGTACGTTCTATGGCCCAGGGTCCAAAGTTTTTTCTAGACTGGCTGATATGATATCGGTAAATGTAGCGCAGGTCAATTAAAACCACTTCTCCTAGCGGTGATCAATCTAGAGCAGACTGTGAATAAGCCATCTGTCACCTGAGATGTTGTCACCACCTTTGTCCGCTTTCTGGTGGGATGAGACAAAGTAGACTTTATTAGAAGGACAGGCCACATCCTAAAACATACATCATCAATGTATCGGCACATAATGTAACCCAGCAGGTCTGGCATAGCTATTGGTGTCCATCGGTACTCTAAGGTCTGAAGAACCCATGGTGACCTACAAGAAGATGTCATGACTTTTCCTGACCCAGAATGGGTTTAGTTCTGTGGAGATCATGGAGCTTCTGGTTGATGGCCTCAAGAGTCTGAGGGTCTGGAAGATGACATTGATGGGTAGATTGCTTGAGACCCTTGGAGGCCCAGATTTAGGCAGATTCTCGGAGCACCTGGATTCCAGATGGTGATTTGGACAATAGTTATTCTAGATGACACAATGCAGACACGTAAATGGGATCATCGATGTAAGAGATGTTACGGGTCGGCGATTCCTACGGTGCTTTTCTTGAGTTTTTGTGAAGCTTTGCAGGAGTTGACACGATTCCAAAAAGATGACATCACCCAGTTGCTCAAAATGTTGTGACATCATTTGGCCCTTGGGCAAGCCTCAAGCATTTACGGAAACGGTGGGGTGTAGCGGTGCAGGGGTAGTGATAATTGGGGACTTGTCTGTATGTTAGGGTGTCGGGACTCTGCCTCCAGATGTATGGATGAGCTGTAAATGGTTTCACAACTTCCCAATTTTTTGGAGATCACCTAAACCCCCTCCTCTGTGGAGAAGACACGGGGCTTTTTTTTTTTTAATTGCTGCTCTGTTCTGTGTGTGATGTCATCCCTTCCATCAGCTACAGAATATTCCAAGCGTTCTACAACAAAGGTCATGTTCCAACAATAGACTTGCAAAGCCTACAGCGTACGGGGCAAATAAAGGCAGTGCTCCCGTGGAATGGCCTGCCAGCAGAGTTGGTAGATGGGTAAACACTGTCTCGTTAAACAGCGGTGACAAAAACTCTATGTTGTGTTTATTTGTTATGGCTCAGCATATAATTAATATAGAATTTTTTGGGGGAGTTTTTAGGTATATTTAATGTTTCGGGGACTCTGGCCTTCCAAGGGTAAAACGTGATCAGTAATTCCCTTTCTTTCGGGGTTTAGCAACTTAATTCTTTGGATGAAGAGTGATGGCTGAATGGTATTTTTGGAAGCCTAATTACCTCACAATTGTCATGTGCACTATTTTAAATTTAAGGTAAATTTGGTCTAAAACGGGAACAGCCAAGAGGTAGAGCTGCTGCTGCTGTGGAACCGCAACTCCAAGGGTGCATAGAGAGAACTGGCTAAACACCCCCCCCCCCCAATAAACCGTAAGCCGTATCCTGTGCATCTTTATATTCCCTCACTGTATTATCCTCTATCACTTCTGCTGGGAGGCTGTTCCACTTATCTACCACCCTCTCAGTAAAGTACGACTAAGCCTCTGATCTACTAGTTCTGGTCTCTTGTTTCACTTTCTCCCCTCCTTCTCCCCTCTCTTTCTTTCCTTCTCCCCTCTCTTTCTTTCCTTCTCCCCTCTCTTTCTTTCCTTCTCCCCTCTCCTCCAGGCCAGACACGTTGAGATCAGGCGCTTTTCGTGTAGAATGAATACCATTAATGTAATATTTGGGTGACATGAAACACGCGGTTTGTTACACGCAGTTGGCGTGGCACGCGTCACCTGAGGAGGTATCATTAACCCTTCCTTGGCCGGCACCTCTGCCCGCACACTGGACTCTTGTAGTAGAATTGTCGTTGCTCGAGGTATTTGGTGGTTTCGGCGGTTTGCTAGATGGATACGGAGTATAAAGAACTCCTTTCACGCCGAACGGTCACATGACCTAAAATCTTAAGGCTTCACCGCCGTGTTTCCGCGTGACGCGTGAATTTGATGCTCTCCAGACCTATTCTGCTGGGAGGTGGGGCGCGCGTCGGTGTACGGAGCGAACAGGCCTCCCCTCTGTCTTTTATTTTAAGCTGGAGGCCTCGTTTGGGAGACCTTTTTAAAGAGGCACTATCACCTAAGCATTGACGTCTCGCTCTCTTACGCGCCTTCGCCAAAAAAACGTTATTTTTCTATAGTGGGTTCTACTTACTTTAAATGTAACGGAAAGGTTGGTTTACTTTACTGAGAAGGTAGTAGATAGGTGGAACAGTCTCCCAGCAGAAGTGGTAGAGGCTAATAAATCCATGGGATAGGCATATGGCTCCTGAATCTAAAACGGATTAAGGTCCTATACTTTTGTATAGGCATGTATAGATCAAATATTTTACGTTTAAAGGGCCGAATTCTCTTTTTTTTCCCCCCTAAATGGGGTGGAAAAAAACATGCGTTCTTTTCCTCGGTCTCCTTTGTTTGGCTCCTATGTTTTTCTGCCTGGCTACTAAATTCAATAATCCTTTGTGATCCCCAGAGCTTGCACTCTGTGTTTACATTATCCGTTATGGGAGGGCTCTGGAGTATAACCTTTCCAGATTTGTGTAATTAATGCGGGTCGGGGGGGCGGGTTATACTCGGTACTGATGTATCCTGCGCGGGTAGAGTGTTTATTCCTGCGGGACGTGACTCAGGGGATTGATATGTTGGAGCTGGGTCGGCTTCGCCTCATTCCAGAGGAACGCTATTACATCATTCTCTGCTTCTAGAGATGCAACAAACGGCTCTCCTTCCCGCAATGTTGCCTTCATAACATGGCAGAGCAGCCCAGCAGAGGTGGTACGGCTTAATATAACACCCCGGAGAGGGCACAGCATTTATAAGGATATTCAAGTCTTTCAAAAAGTTCAGTTTTTACACCAAAACCCCAGTTTTTGTCTGAAAGAGCTTTTAAAAAAAATTGAAATAGCCAGTGGGAGTGGTGGTGTATCTTTAGTGGAAGAGTGGTGGATAACTGGGGTGGATTCCCAGCAGAAGTGGTAGAGGTAAATACAGTACCGCAGATAAGCATATAGCCAAGTCAGGCTTTCCCGGCTGTTGAACCCCCTCCAGGACGGCTGATTTTGCAGCCCAGGCAGAAACCCATCACGGGACTGTTTACACGCCATGTGCCGACCCCGGGCGGTTCTGCTGATGGAGAGCAGGAGAGTTAATGTTCACTGATAGAAGCAAGAACACTATTATTATTATTTATTATTATTATTTTATTTTATTTTATTTTTGCCCCCCCCCGTCTAGTCGTTGGTCTCGTCTTAGATTCAGGAGCCGTATGTCTATCCCATGCATGTTTAATCCCCTCACTGTATTACCCTCTACCACTTCTTCTGGGAGGCTGTTCCACTTATCTACCCACCTGCTCAGTAAATTTAAACTTCCTTACATTACGTCTAAATATTGGGGTGGAAAACAGGGAACGGAGCCCCGCGTTTTTAAAGCACAGTTGAATTTCTTTAGTATTGTTTTCGTAATGAGATTATTATATAAACGTGATCTTTAGATTGCATCAGAGCGATGTAACGTTAATTGAAGTTCCGCTCTGAACAGTGAATTACCGCACAGCCGCCCCAGTCCCTGCCGTATGCCTTATTAACCCCTAAATGCCTGCAGCCTCGGGGTATTTTGGGCATCGCTGGGTCCCCTCTCGGGTCCTTTACATATAACTCCTCTGCATTGCTGCCTATCGGCCGCTGGTTCCTGGCCGGGTAGCTCCGTCGCTGTCTTGTTATGTTTGGACGAGAGCGGTTTTGACGTCTGCCGCTGCTAATTCCCGCGCATGTCCGTTACCAAAGGATCTGCGAGTTAAAAGAGCTGAATGCGTGGAAAAGGTCCTAAGAGAATAGATCAGCTGCTGTATAAAGGATATGTCTAACATCTAAATGTGAGGCTCCATGTCTCCCCCCTCCTCCAAAATCCTCCACTTATCCTATAGCCTATATACATACCCATACTATTGCCTCTCTGTATTTCTACCCCCCATTCCTACCATTTAACCATTTCCTCGCATTCTGCCTACTTGCCTCCCTCTACAGCAGTGTTTCCCCGTCCTGGTCTTTGAGGCACCCCGACTGTCCGGTTGACCCGGTGGATCTCCCTATTGGAGTAGAACGTTATAAATCCATTATTGTTGCGTCTCGATGACTAGGTTGGGAATCGCTTCTCCATCGATCCAACTCCTTCCTTTCATTGACTCCCCCCCCCCCCCAAATTCCAGCTCTCTCTCCCTTTCACATCCACCGGTTATCTCTCCAACACCTGGCTGCCCCAGTCGTGATTGCCAATGGTCCCACCATACGAACCGTAGGACCGTGAGGTCTCGCTCTATTAGATGCAATCGTCTTTGTTACGTTGTTATTACTTTGTAGTTATTATGTAAGCATCTGACGTCTCTTCTCTGTGTTTTGTTCATTCAGGTTATAATGGACGGTTGGGACTGGAAGTGAACCTGTCTACACAACAGACTTCGTGAAACTCCCTGCGGTTAAGCTGAAGACGCTCCCTCTGATTCATTGTCGGTCTTTGGAAACTTTGTAAGCGCTTAACCCCTTTTGGCCGGGCTGTGACTTTCTGGTGGAACAGGAAAAGTAGCGAAGATGCCAATCTTAAAGCAGCTGGTCACCAACCCCAATGCATCCAAGCGTAGGTCAAGAGCCGACCTCACGGCAGAGATGATAAGCGCGCCGCTGGGGGATTTCCGCCACACCATGCACATTGGGAGGTCAGGGGATGCCTTTGGAGATACCTCCTTCCTCAACAGCAAAGGAGAAGAACAACCAGAGCCAGAAGAGTCGGTCCCCAAGCCTGGGCTGTTATCCAGACATTTCCGGAGCAGCAAACGCTCCCTGTCTGTTACTCGTAGTGACAGAAGGGATATGTTAGGATCGCTCAGGGATTCTGCCTTGTTTGTAAAAAATGCTGTCTCTTTGCCCCAATTAACCGAAAAGGAGATGGACAGGAGTTCATCCGGCAAGAAGATGCCCAAGAGCTTGTCATCCAGCCCAGTCAAGAAGGGGCCTGAGGAACCGCGAATAAATGGAGCGTCTGCCAAAAGCCCGTCACCCATTCCAGATCCTGCCCTGGCAGAGAAAGAATTTGGGGAGCTAACAGAGCTTCCAGAATCAGCTCCCAAAGGTAGCCAAGGCATGAAGCATGCAGAGTCCATCATGTCATTCCATATTGACCTGGGGCCATCCATGCTGGGAGATATATTGAGCGTCATGGACAACAGTGGGTGGGAGCAAGACCTAGACCGCAGTCTTGATGAGATCGATGGGAATGGTATAGAACATAGTCAAAGTTCTTTGTCGTCAAGCCACCCAATGCATGCTCCTGACCGGGAGAGCAGGTTGGCCACCGCTCATCCAAGCTCCGGCCCAAATCACAAGAGCCAGGTTATCAAAGACAAACGTTCTGAGTCCAGAGGTACCACAGGGGGCCCGGGTGAAAAACAGAGGAAAGGGAGAGACTTTTCTTTCATGGACGAAGAAGAAGATGAGATCAGAGTGTAGAAATGGCTGATGTATCCCATAGCCTCTATTGAACAGAGAAGCTGCCCAAGTATAGAACATAATGGCTCAAGACCCCGAGCCCAGAACACTGGGACTGTTCCGGCAATAACCCTTTCTAGTGTCTGCCTCATGTGCTCTTCCTTGAACTGAGAATGGAGTTTTATAAGCTATTTGAGATGTTTAATGGCAATAAGGCACTCCATGGACAGGATCTAGCAACCGAGAAGACTATTCAGTGGCTATTTAGAATCGGTATGGGGACTAACCAAGAGGAAGTATTTTTTTTTTTTTTTTTCCTTTCATCCACCAAGGCAAATAGACAAAATAAAGTGATGCCATAGATGGATCCATCAACAAATGAAGCTGAGACCGGTCATGTGTGATTGTAATCCGCACGGCGAGAGAAAGGTTTGGTGCCGCATCATGCGTTGCACCTCAACAGATGTCATGTTTGAGGTGGGAATCCATCACTACCACCAGTGGGATCTCTTCGAGTAAGACTCCCTCCAAAGGAAGCCAGCAAATGTTCATTCATTTTGTTGTGAATTTTATTGGGATTTTTGACTGCCCCCCCCAAAAAAATGCTCATTATGGTAGCAAATGTAGTTTTGGGAAACCCTATAAAAATACATCAGACTTAAACATGTGATGAGTGTGTGCCCCCCCCCCCCCCGACAATCCAGAGCTTAATATTTTCCAGCTGGCAGTGGAAGTTTTTAAGTTAAGAAAAGCCCCCCGAATTTTATTTTCTGCCTCCTCCCAGATCCCTAAACCCTAATAGCGCATTTTATTGAGGAGAAACCACATTCGCATTGCCCAGCGCTGGATACCTGAAGCCTCCAAGTTGGCTAAGAGTGAGTAGAGTTGTAGGCTTCATGGAGCTGGAGTGCTTGGATTCTCCAGAATGAGCCATTTGCCGTTTCTGCTAAAAAATAAATGGTGCCTCCTATTCTGCATTTTAAGGGAGGTTATTAAACTTTAAAGCATTTTGTGCGAGGGAATCTGCCTTCTGTTTGGTTTTTAATTTATTTATAGTCCTCCGAGCAAAGCATACTTTTATTTTTATTTTTTTGTCCACACTAAAGATAACTGCTCGACGCAGATGCCAAAATGTATTATTAGAGCCGGCCTTACTGTTTCTGCTTTGAATTTTTTATTTTTTAATGAAATAAATGGGCTTTGGAGAATTGGGGGTACGACAAACCAGGGACAGAGGAGATGTTATCGCCCAACAACAACCGTAGACCACATATTGTGATTAATGCTTGTGATTTGAAGACAAAGGGCTTATAAAAGAGGTCTACTCCATTCACACCCTCACCACGTCACCGGAAATCAACTTCTGACCACCAACTTGAGCAAGACTAGCCGCCAATTCGAGAACAACCAACTTGTATGGTCCTTCAAACACAACTCTCGAAATAAGCATCGCTTGTTGTCTGGTGATTGCAGGGCAAGAGGTGATGACCTCACTTTTCTGTAATCCTATCAGAGGTTGGAACAATGTTCCCACAAATGATGTCTATGTGGTCCATCTGATGTTGATGTAAGCAGTTGTGTCTTCATGATGTAACATTCCTTTTGAGGTGTCACTCCCATTGTTGTTAGGATGTTCTCCTGGAATGGAATATCGTTCCATGGATTCATTGAGATGGCCTTTATCTGGACCACCTTTGGGGTGAACATCTAGTGTATAGTTGCCCTTGGTAGGACCATAGTGACCAATGCAGGATTATAAACTTCAAAATGCAAAAGATAACAAAAATTCCATGAATGATGAAGAAGATTGGAAGCAGCCGTAGAGTTGGTTGGTCTTCCATCAATGGAAAGCCCATTGGCATGAGTTGGGCGAGCAGTTGGAAATGACCATTTTGATTGCCAGGCAATCTATACCGCAGAGCAGGATTCAGTAAATTCTGTTTTCTCTCTTAAAAAGAACACATTTTTTTGTACCATGTATAATTACGCACTACATATCTCCCTTTCTACGCTGGGAAGCAGAGCTGCTTGCGTCGTGATCGATTTTGTGATGTGTAAAGAGACACGGATCTCACCCACAGTGACCCGAATAAAATCTGTCGCTTTTTGCTGTGCCTCCTGTGTTCTTTATAGCTGATCTGGGCAAAGATTGCGTAATGGGGGTAAGTTTGGGGTCTTATTACTTAAAAAATGAAGAACAAGCTGTCCTTTATTAAACGATGTTTCAGAGATGATCAAAGAGAAAACAAACACGTCGTGGAAACTAATTATGGGTAAAAATGGTTCCATTCTAAGTGTCTCTGGCATCTCCGACGCTCTAAAAGGGGCTATTGAACACTTGGTGGGGGGAGGGAAGTTCTAGCATCCAAAGCTTACTTAGACCTTGTCGGGCTTGAAGCTACATTCTAATTGAATATTTTTAGTGAAGCTCTTGAAGGACCAACCATGGTGCGGTTCTTCTGCCAGAAGGTCCAAGCTTTCTTCAAGGGCAACTCATCGATAGAACTAAGGCTAGCTCAGCAATCCTTGCAGGAAGGGCTCTTTGGAGATGACCCTTCCTACTGAGTGCTGGTAATCTCGAAAATGCTCAGTTTAGTGAACATTGCCTAGAGCTGATACAACGTCTCCAACCAAGGGCCATCTTCAACGTTAACGGTCTGGATATTCTCCAAAGAATTCATGGAACGTTGGCAAACACTGGACTTTCTGGACAAATGGGCAACACCTTCCAGATGTTCCACAGGTTCCTCTAAGTTCTTCTGAAATGTGGGGTTAGTGAATCCCGTGAGGGCCCTGTCCATAGGAGTTTAAAAAGTCCAGACACCATGGGGACCTGATTCTGGAATGTACCAGTTTTTGGTCATATCCCCTTTTTATGAGAATCCCAATTGTTGGGGGGGTTTGCAGTCCGGGACATGTATGCTTTAGGACTATATTACCGGGCGGTGCTGATCCGTACATTACGTTTCTTTATATAGCGCCCGCAGATTCAGTAGCGCTTCGCAATCAGAGTCTTGTGAGCTGACGATCAAGCCGTGGCGTTTCCTCTCGAAGGAAAAAAACATCTTCTCTAAAATATATTATTATTTTACCCCAAAAGTACCCTGCAGCCAAACAACCGAAGCGTGATATTCCGGGAACTCTGCCAAAGCGAATGTTATACATTTTAACACATTGTTTCCCAAAAGTCAAGTGACACAGTAACAGCGTTCAGTCTGCTCCGGCTACTTAAAGCGGAGACGTCGGCAACAATGAAAAAGTCAAAATGGCTATATTTTGCAAAAAAGGAAATAATTATTCTTATTATTCTTATTGTTGTTTCATATAGCGCCATCCTGTTCAGCAGCGTAAAGAATGTGCAAATCGGAAAGGTTAATCGCTATTTAATTGTATAGATTAACCAGCGGCTGCTGATAGATTTACTGAGAGGGTGGGAGATAAGTGGAACAGCCTCCCAGCAGAAGTGGTAGAGGGTAATACAGTGAGGGTATTAAACACGCATGGGATAGGCATACGGCTCCTGAATCTAAGACGAGACCGACGACTGATTAAGGGAAATGGGGCTGATTCTGCGTTTCTATGTTCGCTGCGTGTTTATAGGAACTGATTTGATCTCCGCGCTCCGGGCGGCTGTCACATCCAGCGGGGTACACCGAGGCTTTGTGCGGCCGGCCGAGAGACCGCGTGACTGCACGAGAGAGCAAAGCAGAGTATATTAACCCCTACAGCCCTGTGAGTGACAATCATATAACTAATCTGACCATAGAATTTGCCGGCAGATCGGCCCCTTTCGGCCCCCGTCTAGTCTGCCCGTTTCTCCTAAAACCTTAATCAGTCGTTGGTCTCGTCTTAGATTCAGGAGCCGTATGTCTATCCCATGCATGTTTAATACCCTCACTGTATAACCCTCTGCCACTTTTGCTGGGAGGCTTTTCTACTTATCTACTACTTATCTACTTAGTCCCATAAGCTTTACATGAGAAAAATCTAAGGGGTCTATCTTGGAAAATAAATATGGATCCAGCATCAAATTATTAAGATTAAACACATTGCTGGGTTTAAAACAAGAGCCATTGAAAAAAAAAGAAAATTCTCCTAAAACCCTGTAACATGCATTAAACATACCGCATGCTTAAAACAGGGGGTCTCTCGCCCACTCGAGTGCATAAAGCTTATTATAAGCATTTATTACTTTTGGAAAGCTCAGACCCTACACTAAATAATTATTTAATCGTTGGAAATTTTGCACTGTTTCTATTTTCTGGGGGAATTATTAATTGTAGATCTAGTCATGTGACATAAGGATACGCACCTGATAGGCTGAAAATCCTCATTGCCAGAGACCAGGAAAATCTGCGTGAGACATCTTACTAGGGGTGTAGAACGGTCCTGTAGGGAGCGTACACTATAACTGCAGCTGGAAATGAGGATATTTATGTGGCTCCCCTTTACAAATGCTTTATGCAGGGCTACAAAGATTTAAATGCATCCCGCAGAATATATTGTAAAGGTGCCATTACCCTCTCACGTGATTAGGTTTGATCTATACACTGTATAGATCAATGTGTGCATTGCTTGGGGGACACGATGTGCTCTGAGGAGGAATAATTCTCCATACATGATGTGCAGAGCAAGGCACTGAGGCTTGATCCACACATATGCTTCTCATTCTGTTTTGTCACTTCCTTTTTGTGAGGTCACTTCCTGCCACCACCTTAATGGCTCCGGGACTCTGCTGCAGTCTTGCGGTTGAAGGTGCAGGTAAGAGGATGAATACAACAGAAAATATTCAGCGCAAGTTATGGGGTCTTAATTGTTTAAGACAATATACAAACCTATACATACATACATACATACATACATACGTATACAAATACATATACACACGTGTATACATACATACATACATACATACATATACACACACACCACACACGTATACATACATACATACATACATACATACATATAATTTGCGACATATAATCGGCCCCCGTCTAGTCGCCCGTTTCTCCTGCTGTAAAGACTCAAACCTTAATCAGTCGTTGGTCTCGTCTTAGATTCAGGAGCCGTATGTCTATCCCATGCATGTTTAATACCCTCACTGTATTACCCTCTACCACTTCTGCTGGGAGGCTGCTCCACTTATCTACCCACCTGCTCAGTAAAGTAAAAATCTCCTTACAATCCATCTAAGCCTTTGACCCTCTAGATGCTGGTCTCTTTATGTATTTAAATATATATATATATACAGTGCCTTGTGTTTTAAGGGGATGTGACCGCGGCCGCTGTGTTATTTTTGTTACATGTTACAGTGTCACACAACCTTTGTTTGTAAATCCGGGGGTTTATAAACTCTCACGCACCGCTTACGGCAAACAGGTTCTGCTGCTACACAGCCTTCTATGATCTCGAGATAAAAATTTGTACATCTTGTGCTTTAAAGTTCTGTAATTATTAGGATAAAGGTTACATTTAGTGACCTCCACATTATTATTATTATTTATTTGTATTTTATTATTTTATTGTTGTTATTATTTTTATTATTTTGTTTAATAGAATAATTTGTTATTTTCACAAAAAGCAATATTTGTAGCAGTTTTACGCTTGCTTTGTATGTTTATGCCCAAACTTCTAGACAAATGTAGTAAGTTCTTATGAAGCTGGCTTGGGGTAAACAATAGAATATCTCGGTCTAAATCACCCAGAGGACTCTCTGATTAAGATCTTTGGGGGAAAGAGACTTCACTACCATAAGATGGACTTAATTAGCATTACGGTAAAGAATCCACACAGGGCTGTAACCAGGAGATCACATGACTGCCTACAATGGTGACCCCGAGACCTTTAAAGTTGAGTTTGCCTTCCAGCCGTTCTCATCTCTTGAAGATTGTAACATTGGTTCTTTGGCTCTGTTTAGTGAGGCGTAAAAGGATTTGGACCTGGGTTGAGTGGCGTTCTCCTGGTTGGAGTCTCGCAGCCATGCAGGAACTTATTGCTGGGATAGAGAAGTTCAGCTTTGACTTTGAAAGGGATGTCCAAGGTCAGAGAGGGACCCTTCCTCTGCCCTTCCAAGGGATGGACAGTAAGTTAAAGTTTGGTGATGGAAACGTTTGTGAAACTCACACGGAATTACACACAAGGCTCCTTGAGGACATCTGGGTGAAGCAGCTTTTGGAAGTTCTAATGGCCCCTTAGTCTTTTGATCTTTCGTATGAAACGTCCAAAGAGCTGTAATGGAAGGCCCCTCTCCGGTCTACAAACTATTGCCAGAAAGAGTCTTATAATAGTTTCCAGGCCGGGAGGTTGTGGGAACCTATAGAACGTGGCCCCTGGTTAGGAACCACCTAAAGGACCCTCTGATGAAGGTCTTTGGGGAAAGAGACTTGAGTACTATAAGCAGGACTTATTTAGCCTGACAGTAAAGAATCAGCTCAGTGTTGGGCTTGAGATTGGAAAGTAACCAATAGTTGACGCCGAAATGGTGGCCCGTAGACCAAGTTTATTGGAACGATGTGAACCAGAACCTGAGTTTTTAGGAGTCTGGGGTGGGTGATGGTCTTGTAGAACGTGGCGTAGGTTACTCTGACAGGTTGTGCTTGGCCTATAAAAGGATCTCCTCTGCTGTGCAAAACAAACATGGCGTCTGTTGTGTCCTCTTGCAGAATCCGGGGCAGCTGTATGTGACTTCTTTCTTAAAGGGGTATGCCGGAGAGGTACGTTATACAACTATTAAAAAAACTAATTTCCGTAACAAACTTATAAAAAAAACCCTATTTCCTCCGAGCCGATGGAAACATTGTTTTTATTGTATTTATTGAATGGGGTGATTCACAATCATTATGATGCAATAAAGCCGGTTTACATCATGCGTTTAAATATGTTGTAAAACGTGCAGTGATTTTTCTTTAGTTTTGGGGGGGATTTTTTAGGATCCTATCATTTTACTGGGGAATATTTTGTTTATTTGGATAGATTTTTAATGCTAAATGTAAGAAGTTTCCACCAAGTCGTGGGACGTACGGATTGCTCCAGATACTTATTGACATCTCCCTAGCTTTGTTGGTGACGCTATACTTTGGGTGAAAAGACCCCCGTTTTGTTCTGTTGTTGAATTCTAGGTCCCATGTGTCCGTTCCGCCATTTGAGTGGCGAGAAGACGGTGGTCTGCAAGCATTGGCTGAGGGGTCTGTGCAAGAAAGGAGATAACTGCGAATTTCTCCATGAGTACGACATGGACCGCATGCCAGAATGCTACTTCTACTCTAAATTCGGTGAGGGAGGCGAGGGGGACATTATTTTCTATATGCATATATTCCCCCCCCTATGGATATATCTCCCCCCCATATGGATATATCCCCCCCCATATGGATATATCTCTCCCCCCATATGGATATATCCCCCCCCATATGGATATATCTCTCCCCCCCGTATGGATATATCTCCCCCCTTGTATGCATATACAATAAGCATATACGTGTGGGATTTCTTAGGTTCTCCCCCCATCGAGTTACCTTCTCCAACGTGATTTACTGCCTGCGTGCCCCTGAACCCCCTTCTCCTTTTCGTCTCTTTTGTGCATGCGCTGTGCCCTTCTTTCTGGGCTTCTGCGTTTTGGGGTGTAATTGGGAATTTTTGGAATCTTTAGAATTCTTGGCAACCCTACTGGACGCGTTCATGAAACAAAAAAACAAACTTTTACACCGATCTCCATACCAAATAAAATAATGACTCCGATAATAGGATAAAAGTTCTGCCGCAGACAGCGATGCGGGAATGTAATGGGATTACTGGTCGGGGGCCACCACCTGCTGGTCAATGTACAAAAGTACAAATAATGTGTTGTTTTCACGGTTACTCTGAATTCTTCTTCCCGTTTTTATGAGTTATTAGCTATTCGTCCATCACAGTCGTCCTCGTCGTGACTTTCAGGTGAATGCAGCAACAAGGACTGTCCCTTTCTTCACATTGATCCAGCGTCCAAAATTAAGGACTGTCCGTGGTACGACCGAGGATTCTGCAAACATGGTAAGGTCTGTCCTGCAGGCTACGTAGGAATCACTCGGCACAGGGTTTAAATCACCGCCCCCCCCACGTCGGTTTAGATCAGATATGGGTAACCTTTACGTATCAGACATGTTAACGACTCCCAGAACGGTCCATGGTTCTGTTCACGTAGAAAAGTAACAGGGAAAAGTCTTTAATTACAATGCCAAATAATAATTGGTTTGGCTACTTTACCAAAGTGACTCGATGGCCGGTTTGGTGGAAGCTTCATGGTGTTTTCTTCAAGTAGGGTATTCTGCTGCCAATTGACATTCAATTCAACAGCCTTGGCATCATCTTTAAGACACAAAGTGTGCCCATAGACAAACTCATGCCAGGATCAGTTGAGCTACCCTCAGTTGAGCTACTACAAAGAGTATCATGGATAACACCCGTCATGCATTCCTCTCTTGCGCAACAGCTTAAGTCCCACCATGCCTGGCAAAGGAGTGTAGACTCTAACAAGTCTGAAGGACCTTGACTGCCACGTTCTAGTTCTTTTTATCTTAATCTTTTTTTTCTTCTTTTTCTCCATGAAATTAGGACCTGCGTGCAAACACCGGCACACCCGCAGAGTGATGTGTGTCAATTATCTGGTGGGATTCTGCCCTGAAGGACCCAAGTGTAAATATGTACAGTAAGTCCCCCCCCCTCCCCGGCCATGCAGAATGAAGGTATCAGTGGGTCATGCCAATTAATGGGGTCTGGGATGACCCGGCATGCATTTTCAGAGCATGGAAGGATATTTAGAGGCGGGGGTGCACATATGGCACAGAAGATATAAGACTTTGTTTGTCGCGGTTTGGTTCTGTGGGTTCCGTGTAGGTGCATTTACTCCACAACCGATTTATCTTCCTTTCCTTACAGCCCTAAAGCAGACCTGGTTCTTTGCGCTTCCGACCATCTTAAGGTTGGTTAAAAAAATATATATATTACTGATTTATATAACTTTTCTCAAACTCCTTGCTATGTAGCTTGGGCCAGCCAAGATCTCTGGGCCAACAATGTCACCAGGGGCAAGTCCGTCCATGGTGGAGCCAAACAACTCTAGAGAAGAAATGAATTACACCCCGGAAGTAAACAATGCTCTAGAAATATGGCTTCCTGAGCATCAGGGGAGAGTTTTAATTCCGGAACTGCTGGAGGGGAGCTTGGTGAATACCCCCCGCTCTTTAGGCTTACATTCTCACCGCCTGTCCCTTCCATTTATGCCCCTCTTCAGAATCTACCTCAACTGCAAAAACACGGTGAACTCGATGTCAAACCCATTGCAAAGCAGCAGCCTCTGATGGATCTCCCTCACCTCTCGCACTTGACAGTAATTAGCATGATGCACGAGAGATTCAGGAAAATGCAAGAAGTTGCCTGCTGCGGGCTTAGACCCCTAGGACAGGTCACCTGCTTCAAGGCGAGTATGGATACCTCCCGAGTCGTCTTCTCTGCTACTCAAATCCCTGTCTCCTCACTCGTCCCTCGTTTTCTAGGAGCTCGGAGTGTTTGCTGGGTATGAGGGTATCGCAGGGTTCTACTGCCCTAAAAGCCCCGATAATGCGTATATAAACAGCAGGAAACTCGTTTATCAAAACTTATGTCTTAATTTTTTTGGTCTTCGCAGTGCGGCGACAGAGGGCACTACGCCAACAAATGCTCCAAGGGTCGTTTTGCCTTCCTTGCAAGAAAATGACATGGCCGTGGAGCGGACTGCTTCGGCGCGGGGATTTCCCCGTCAGTCGAGGGGGAGAGATCTACGATTGACCATTTTTTGTCATTTGAGAGCAATCGCCTAATTAACCCCTCAGCGATGATGACGTTGTCCCAAGTGGACGTTCCTTGAGACCTGTAGACATGACCTGAATAATATTGTAATATTTAAAAAAAATAAATATATTTTTCTATGGTTTGCAAATAAATTCCAGTTCTTTTTGTGATTAAACTGGGTTTTATCTCCCTAGAGATTGTCGAGTTATCCCGCTTGCATTCCTCCCTTACCAACAGGCCAGGCAAAAGTTTGGAGTTAATGGCGCACCAGCACGGTGACATTACGTACCGATTGTTCCTGTTAGGAAAACTGTTAGTCTTTTTAATGCATTATGGGTAAAATAATAACAATGTTGCATATACTTTAAATGGTATCTCCCTGGGGAACAATACTGGTGAGAAGGATTTAGGAGGAATTGTAGACAACCGGCTTAACAACAGTGCACAATGCCAGTCAGCAGCTGCAAAGGCCAATATGATATTAGCATGAACAAAAGGGGGCTGCCTTTGGATCAAAAGCAGGAAGGATAGGTAGAAGGAGGGGACTTGATGGACTCTTTTTCAACCAATATTACTATTAGATGTTATTTCTATCATTTAATCCCTGTCTTTAGCCTACAAACAATTCTTATCTACGGAACGCATCGGGCGGATGGTCTGGCACGGTAACTTCTGGCATATGGTGTTTGCTGCCGATAAAAATTACTTTCCCTTTGACCTGATAATAAAACCACATAGAGTATCAGGCTCTTATTACACACACTATCGTTATACAGTCTCCTTTAAAAATAAAGTGTTCTTACTGCGTCCTGAGATTATTTAAATAATAGTTAAATTCAGTCTGAAATGTTTAATTATTGATTATTTTTCTCACTCAAACTTGGCCTCCTAAATAAAACTATACAAATATATATATATATATATACCTTGATCATTCTATAAGTCAGTGGGGTAGGTTCAAAGAATTCTTTAAGGAGTGTTAAAACACAGCAAATTCACCACTCACGAAAATATAACCATGATGCCGGATTGGGGATAACGTTGGCCCATGCGCAGCAGAGCCATAGTGTCAGAATTCCAGCGGCAGCTATAAACCCTGTGAGTCCTCAATGGTACTTCCTTTTGCGATCCTGTTCTGGAATACGACAAAGAAATAAAATTGTGAATGGGGAGATCTCGTTATAAAACTATTATATACAATTATATTATATATTATTATATACAATTAACTGATGTAAATAACACCATTTACATAACATTTATTTAAATGCATCATTTATAGCAGGTGAAAGGCCAAGTGACTGATCTACTTGGTCTGTATTTCTAAACCAAATACACAAAAAAAAAAAAAACTTTAATAAAGGCATCAATAAAACGAACGTTAGTCTTACGGATGTGTTTGTAGTTCCACGTGTAGCTGAGGACACAATATCCAGCCAGCAGCATGGTCAGGCCCCCCACGCTCCCTCTCTTCACGTTGATGTACTTATTGTAGTAACGGTACCAGGCTGGCATAGAGAGGGAGAGACAATGACAGCACTTGTGACAGCAGTTCATGGAGCACCAGTGATAATGAGGAGGCTGGGAATATCTGAAGGGCAACAACTTCATAAAACCAACACGCCGAAACATTATTACTGTCTCAAACCCAAACAGCAGCTGACGTATATGTTCTCTTACCTTTTTGTACTGTTTTTTGTAACGAATTCATGGAAATTTGTTTGTTTGCCAGCCAAGAGGGAAGTTCTCCAAGTCGGACGTCCATCAGGGGTCTTGATGTTAAAGGGGTATCTACAAAGGGAGACATTAGCAATGAAATCTCTGTGTACGGGAACGTGTGTGTTTCTTAGGGTACGGGAAGCTAGAATCACACATCACAGATTTGTAGCTATTTTCGTGGAGCTGTTACTTACCATGCTGTATGTTTGTGGACATCTTGGTCTGGATTGGTCTTCTTTCTGTGTCCCATTGATCTTTTCTTTCTGGAAGCAAACCCAGTTCAGCATAATTGGGGTGCAACTCTGGGAACCACTGCATCCCCCGGCTACCTGGAGCTTCAGCACTGGAAGACTGTGAAGCAACAACTTCACCTTTGGAAGCTGGGTCCACTCCAGACATGCGAGACTCCTCAACCACCTCTGATGGTTTGGTCAACGAAGAGTAAATGTCCATTCGGTGCAAGAACTGAGCTGCAGAGGTGCCACCTGACAAATTATTCAAGCCTTTCAGGGAAATGTTACTAGTGGAGTCACCATAATAGGGTATGTGAAGTGCTGAAAGCGGTGGAACCTGCTTAAAAATCTCACTCCAGTTTTCAGAATATCTGCTCCTTCCAAAGGAACCTTGTATATGTTCCCAAACCAGAGTCTTACCAGCAACTGAAACGTCTCCTCTTCTGTCCTGACCTTCTGAACTAATCTCTTCACCTACTAGTAAAGATAATAGTTCTTTTTGATGAGTACCAAGTTTTTGGATTGTTCTTGGGAGGTTCAACTCTCTGCTGTTCCCTAAATGTTGTTCCCTGTCATTTGGATCATCTCCTTCAGAAACAGAGGGATCTGGAACTACTTGCAGGAGGACCTTATGGTCTTGGCTACTCGATAAAGTTACCTTCCCTCCAGGTCCTGAGTCTCCCAAGGAATGTTCTGCTGAAGACCTTCCAAGGTCATTAGAAGAATGTAAGCAAGGTTTTTCCAGGTTTTCGCTCGTTGCGTCACCCTTAGCATTTTGCACCAGTCTATCTTCTTTGACCGTTTTGCTATTGCCACCTTTTGCCACATGAGTTGTGCTCAACCTACCGTCCTCCTGAAGGCTTTTATGAAAAAGTCCTCTCTCGCTGCCCAACCCAGCCTTAACCTTCCCTCTCTCTTTGGTAGATGGGTGGGTGTTTGGCAATAAATCTTTTTTCAGGTTTGTCCTTTTCACAGAAATTTGGACACCAGTTTCTTCATTCTTTCTGGCAGCGGCCAACCTACAATGGGGCAAATGGGACTTTAGCCTTTTAAACGCCTTTCCGCAGAACGGGCAGGTCTCCATCCTCGACAGAGATGCTGGTTCCTTTATTTCTGAAAGATAATATGAAAATGTTAGCTTGTCACCAGACTGGTAGAGTTTTTAATGTTTTAAATAACGAAAAATATTTAATTGCTATTAACCAAAAGAAAACAGCCATTGAGGGCTGTGATATTATTATTATTAATCTAATCCGGATTAGGGAGAGGCTGGCAGTCTAACAGGTTGAAGATCCATCGCCGTCTAAATCTGGTAATCATGGCAACTCACCTCAAAAAGAATCAAATAAGTGAATATGGATGCAAATCTAAATTTATCATGCCTCAAGCAATGGTTACCATGACAATTAGTTTACAAGTTGAAGGGAGGGCATTAACTATTCTACTTCATTGGTTATATATATATATATAGGGAGGGAGATAACATATATATATATATATCGTATACAATATGTTTGTGTAATGTACGTGTAAGCAAGCACTCACTAATAACGGACACCTTCACTCCCTCAACCACCCAGCAGCTTCCACATGCCTTCAGCAGCTAAACTTCAAGCAAGCAATGACCCATCAATGAATCGCAATCCGATTGGCTGGAGCTCAGGGGCCTTCCAGCAGCCATATTGGTGCAGGCACACGTTACACATTTTCTCTCTCTCTACATTATATATATATATATATATATATATATATATACATATACACATACATGCCATGTAATTATTGCTTGAACTTGTCATGAAAAATATAAATGTACAAGCCATGTTTATTCAGAGCTATGTAGGTCTTTTGTAGCTTTGGGGTGTTTTATATTAAATAATGTTACAGAGAGGATACTTTTTCACGTATATCAGCTTCGTGATAAGGAGAGAGAAGGGTAGTTTGAGAAAGGATGTACAATGTAAAGTGAACATTTAGATAACCAATAAAATGGCCACCTCCTCTTAGTTGCTAAGCGACGTTTTCTGTCCAAAGGAGTCTATTGGCTCAGAGTCTTCCGGCGTGAAGCGCAGTGATGTCACGGGGCCTGTATCCGGCTGGGACCGCGGACTGGAGCATAAAGCCTGCCGGTGTCTGAGAGCTCTCCGTGCGGGGAGACCGAGTATGAGGCCGGCTGAGAGAACCTGTAACCGGAGCCTTGGCCACAGACAGCCAGGACAGTGCGTGACTGTGAGCGGCTGAGACCGAGACAGAGAGGGGCCTGGAGAGACACAGCGGGGAGAAAACCGAAGAGAGGTCTCCTACCCCAGAGAGACCGCCGGAACGGGAGAGAGAGAGGTCTCCTACCCCAGAGAGACAGCCGGGAGCTGAGGAAGAGGAGAGGTCTGTTGCCCCCGAGACACAGGCAGGACCAGATAGGGAGAGAAAGAGATCTCCTGTCCCATATTGAGACAACATCAGAGAGAGGGGTCTCCTCTCCAAGAGAAACCAGCAGAACCAAAGAGACCCCCTCTGTTCTAGAGATAGGCACGACATTAGAGAGTCTCCTACATGAGACAGTTGGGATCAGAGATCTCCAGTTTGAAAAAGGTAGAGAGGTCTGGCTGTGAGACAGGCAGTTTCACAGAGAGAGCTCTCTAGTACTAAGAGAGGGGTGTTAGACATACAGCACATTGTGAGAAGACAGGTGCAGTCAGAGACCGCCAAACAGAGCAGAGCCCTCCTACCAACTCTCAGGCCCAAAACTCTCAGTAACTGGGAGAGACAGTCTGCCCCCCGGCGTCTCCCAGCCAGCGTCTCCCACCCGTCAACCAGGCTCCTTGGAATCTTCATTCTGACTCGGCAAGTTCGGCCCCGACGGAACCTTAGAGCCCAAATGTTGCCCGACAGCAGGTAAGAGACGGTGCGCTGCGTTCGTGACTGCGTGCGGTGTTAATTGCTATCTTGTCCAACGACTGATTAAGGTTTGATTCTTTAGTCGGTAAAGCGGGGTCCAAAAGGCTGCCTTTACGTTGAGTGCGTCCGGCAATCGCTGTCGTTTTGCTTGTTTGCGGATTCCGGTGAAGCTCTCCGACCTGCCTGTTATATGAACGTTAATATAAAACATTTTGCTTTGCTTGCAGGAAGCGGGGACGAAGCTGTAACGATGTCTCCCTGGTCCCGCAGTCCAAGAGGAGCAACAGGAACTCGGGGCTCCAGGAGTGGGAAACGGAGGTAGGGGGGCTCCCTTTCCGAAATCTACCCCCTGCCAGTGCCCCGGACTTAGAATTGTATGGGTTCCACATCACACTAAGGGAGAAGCTGCAGCTCCCTACCACCTCTGCAGTCTGATGGGTTTTTGCTTGAAGCAACCAATCAGGAAAGCGCGCCCATTAGAACGGGGGGGGAGCTCTGCGTTCGTTCGCCAACTAAGCACTGTCGTTTTCTTGCATGGGGGGGGTTAGGTGGATGGGCAAATGCATATGGGGGGTTTTGTAGAATCCCCAATGGCTTCGCGAGATGGACACCATGTGACTGCTCAGCGATCATGTGTGTTAAAGTTGTTTATATATGTTTTTTTTTTACTTGAAGTCTTCAGGCAGCGACACCGGCAGCAACGGCAGCTCCTGCAGAAGCCACGGGGCAAAGGACACACAGACCGTAGGAGACGACGCCATCCCGGAGCAGTCTGCGCTTAATGACGGACATTACGTCTACATCAACCAAATCCTGAAGGAGGCGCACTTCTCCAGCCTACAGCACCGCGGCTGCCTCACCTACTAGGGAGCCGCCGGACGCCGACCGCCATCACCGCGACCTACAAAACATCCAAAAAGCCGCTGCACAAACCGACTGCCTTCCCTCCTGCGTTATTCCGGCCGTCACAGACACTTTTACAGGAACGTTTGTTTTCTTTGGTTTGCTTTCGAACGGGTCGTGTGGTTTAAATGCAAGAACGGGCAGTAAGGACTTTTTTTGGAGTCCGAAGTAACATCCTGCTCGGTTTAATTTAACCACATTGTACATTTTATTCCCTTTGTTGTAACTGGAAGGTGAATAAAGATCGCACTTTTGGGTTAACGTACGTTCTCTTGTTTTAGTCGTACTGTCTTAAGTCTTGTTTGATTTCCAGCAAAAACACTGCTACTGGGAGGACCTAAACACAAAGTGGGGGGCCCTGAGAGGCAAGGGTTAAAGCCGGCCGTTCCTAAACCTAACCTATCTCTGTTGGTTGCGGGGTCCCTAACCCATAGCTAGTTAGCTCGGACTTCACTATGAAAAGCCGCCTGCGTTCAGATTCATACGAAGTTCAATTTTAACTAATTTTGCCTAATTCATGCATTCATTTAAATCTCCAAAAATGATAAAGGACCCCCAAATATTTATCATACATTTGCTTTGGCTCCCTTTTTTTTTTGCCCAGGTTTATTTTGTGACCTCATCCACATTTTATAGAACTCATAAAATAAAAGTGGTGATTGACTGATGCTGTTCTTCCAATAAAGCTTGTTGACAGACGACCCCCACCCCATTAAAAATATTAATCCTCTGTAGCAAAGCTTTAGGGACGCCGACCCATCAGATACCAACAAAAAATCAAAATACAGTCGGCCAAAAAAAAAAAAAAAGTATCACAAGTAGGGGTCAGGTAACGAAACGGCAACCAGGTGGACCAATCCAGAGAGAGTTTATTGCACAATAAAATTATTTAATTTACTCAAAGTTTTTCGCCGTGCGCAGGAGCTCTGAGAAGGCGTTATTTCGTCATACTGGAAAGCCACCCCAGCTTAAAGAGCGAGGGGGATTGCGTGTCTTCTTCCTGCGTGGCCAGCTGTCTGAACAAGGAGCCCGGGCGGAAGGTTTCCTCTTCCTGCACTGGAGTTATGATGGACGCCTGTCACGAGACAACAATGTATGAGAGAAAGATGATATAATCCTACGTGAGCGTCGGTTACCCTGTGCTCCCGATTAAAGAACGCACACGGCAAACAGGAAGTGAGATACAACTTCCTGCTTTACCGACGATGATGGGCATCGTCGGGAAACACGGTCAAGGACGATGTTAGACCGCAGCTGGAATATACATCTGAACTTGGATAATAAAGCTGCTGTTCTGCTTCTGTTGACATCTCCGAGGTCATTCTTCCAAGGTTTAATCGCATAAAACCAACACAAAACTTGTTTTTGCGTTTCTATGACAACATCCTGATTTTAAGTCACATGACAAGCGTTCCCAACTAGAATTATGACTGAAGCAAAAAGATTATGCGATCAAATGATTACTTCGGGGAAAGGGACTGGGTTTTTACCGCTACATTTAGTTCTAAAAGCACTCAGGGCCGCAGAGTGGAACTGCATCTTTAACCCATTCTATGGATCGATTTAGCCCCGAAGTTCATTCCTCTTGTACCTTGAGAATACCAGGCTGCCTCTCGCTGCTTCAATGTACCCCTACTTGGTTTAATAAGCTCAACCTCAACTCAATCAATGACTCCTTTTCTGCCCCAAGAATCCCGCCGCTCCCGGCCGCCGCTCAGGCGCAAGAGTCAAGAAGCAGAACCGTCAGAAGACGCAAAGCCTTTTCACAGCATCGCTTTTGCTCTGTAAAATGTTTTAATGTTCACACCATGCCACCAGCATTCATAATTATTACCCCCCCCCCAAAAAAAAAGGGTAAAAAGGGTAGATAGAGGCAAGCAGGGGAGAAAGCCACACTGCACACGGGGTTAAATACCTAACTGGGGCAGCTGGTCCTTTCTAAAGTAGGACGTCACCGGGTGACAGCTAGAAGGGAAGTTACAGGAATTCAGGAAAAAAACAAGAAATCTATAAATAATCCAATTTGTAGTATTTTTGCACGAACGTGGGTTTGGGGCGGAACGTATAGATCAAGACGCTGTGACTTCAGTCCAGCGCTTAAATTTTAACCCACCTGCGTTTTCACGTCCTCCGCGGATCTGCTCGATGCTTTCGTCTTCCGCGAGCTCGACATACTGAGCGGTAGAAGCCCGAACCTTGAAAGTAACAACAAATGCTGGTCATATTTCACCAAAACGATACAAGTTCCAATTTAAGGTCATCTTAACCGAACGATTTCTGCCGTAAGCTCTATGACGGGCGGCACGGAGATTAATGGGTATAAACATGGCGGCCGGGAGGCCGAGCACCCACCAACGTCTCAGTCCTGTAAGCTTTGTACACAGCACCAGAGAGGATGATGGGCACGCAACCCTTCCGACGGCCATATTACCCGACCGGCCCACCGGAGATCCTGCTTTCGTCACATGACCGGGGTCTTACCGTATCTGACCGGATGCCAACGGCAGCACGTTGTGTGTTTCCTGCAGTCCTGATGTGGAGCTCCTACCGGTAAACTGGCTTTCTGCTCCGGTCAGTAACCCAAATAAGACCTGCACGGCACCAAAAATATCCAATGTCTTATAACGCCTAATAACTTCACATCACTTGAAAATAAAGACTCTTCCTGGGTCAAACCAACCAATCGTCGACCACCCCAAGATATTCCGAGGAACCCTCCTCTACAGCAGGAAAGCCCTTCTATGGGCTCATCGCTCAAACCGGCCCTCGAGGCCCGTGGTATTTAACTCAATAACCATTTCCCTGTGGAGTTGCTTTGATGAAGGCAGAGCCCGCCATGTTTTGGCGAGTTCTGGATAAAAGACTTACTGAGGTTCGCTGAGCCAGACGGTTCAGATTTGCATTCAAGTGCGGGGTGAAGACGTCCAGGTCGAAGGGGTCGATGCAGCTTTCCAACTGGTCGGCGACCTGCTGAACTCTGGGACAAAACCATGCGCTTAATTAACAACCCATATAGATTTCCATCCATCCTAAATAGATGCCCCCGAACCTGCCCTAAACACACACCTCTGACTTTCCCTGCTCTTCTTCACATCGTCTGAGCGAGCGCTAAGGACGAGGTTTATGTAACGGAGATCGAAGAGAAGCTGCAGGGCTCTGCTCTGGGTGAGGGAGGTCGCTTTTTTGTGCTGCGCAAGAAAAAGGAAAATACATTTTGATTTATTTATTAGAGGACCTTTGCTATAGTGACATCATAGACTTTTCATTCATTCCAGAATCTATGGGACGTTGGGTGGTCTTTGAGTGGAGTGGGATTAATGGGTGGCCCAAAAACAAGACACGAGGAGTTAATTCCCCGCTTACAAATCTCACCTTGCCCACGGCTTCCTGACAAAGCCTCTCATAGGTGCTGAGGACTTCCTCCAGACAGCTCCTCATCAGCTCCTGCAGGGTGATCTTGGGCAGAGCGTGTCCCCCTACGCGGTTCACTGCTTGGCACAGGCTGAACAGGAGAGTCTGGATGTACCAGGAGCACTATGGCAAGAGACAAGCACTCAGCACAGAGATTGCCATCACAGTGCATGCGCAGAGACAGTTACTGGATAATACCCCCCTACCAGGCGTTAGCAGGGTAATAACTTGCAGTCTCAAAATGCCATCAGCATACGATATGTTAATACATTGACAGCACAAAAGACGCACCTGTCCAGGGAGACGGATTTTAGAGGTCACGCTGCTCCCAGCCTCGGTCTCCTCTTGAATTTCGATCTCTTCCCAGTAGGTGGCGGTGGCGAGCGACGTTCCCGCGCTGTTCTGCAGAAGGGAGCGTGCGAATGAATGAACGAGATTCTGCGGATAAATACGGAAAATGCATTAATATAACAAGAACTCTAACATGTAATATAAGGTAAAATTTGTGGTTTATTTTTGCAAACGTCTATATATTCAGAGGGGCGTCAAGAACTACAAACAAGCAAGGAGACATATTGGAGGTGGAACTGGTTTGCACCAAGGCAGGACACATTGCCCCCACTGATATTATGACCCACCAGAGGGTTATGTATAAAAGGCAAATATGCCACAAAGTGGTTAAAATAGCAAACAGAGCGTCTCTGCTGCTCTACTCTAACCCCAACAAGTGTATTTAAAATAACTTTAGCAATAAACGGACTCCTAGACATGATACAAAGTATCGGCTTAGGAAGGGGACCTACTTTGACCACAGCGGAATTCCAAATGCGATACGCATCCAGGGACTGGTTGATCATCTTGTCTTTCAGCTCCTGCCACTTGCAAGTCGCCTGGGCCGCATCTGCGGTTTTCCCTTTTCCTGGCTTCTTGGAAGACCGCGATTCCCGAGTAATCTGTTCCGAGCCGCCAGACTTCCCCACAATGCATTGCTTCAAGTGCGGGCACAGTTCGCTCATCGACTGGCACAGCCTGGCCAAGAAAAGAACCGCGCAAAGCTTGGGGCTGAACAGCGCCGTCTTCTCTTCTGCTGGCCTAGTCCGTTCTGCATTCTGCAGTTGTACTGTGATAGAGTTCTGGATGGTCTCCATACAAGACAGGCAATGGCGTCTCAACATCTCCTGCACCGTGGTGGCATCGCTGTACCTGTCGAAAGCAGACAGCTTGGCTGCTGTTGTGAGAGAGTCATTCTGAAGCGGAGTTTCAGGTAAATCCCGGGGCAAGTAGGAGAAAAGGTCTTCCAATTTCTCCTTCAGCTTGGAGTCCAGGGCAGTACAGAAGTTCTGAATGCACGGAGTGACTGCTTGGGCTTTCAGAGACAAGCCGCTTCTGTGGTGCGACACGCGGCTTCCCACGTTCACCCACGCGGCATCTGAGGGCAGGTCGCCCGGGTTCTCCGACCAAAGGAAGGAACAGATGTTGTTTTCGTGCTGGATATGTTTGTAGGTTTCTGGATTCCCTTCCAGCTCCTGCAGCGAGGACACCAGAAGCTGCACAGAGGAGCTGGATATAGATTCAAAGCCTTCCTTGATCAACGTCTGTAAAACATAGCGAGATCATGAGACACTCATACTGAATGGCAGAAATGAAAATGATCAACACCAAAGATGAAACTCTTAAAGGCATCACAAGGCTTGAGAAAAGCTCAATTACCATCTCTTCACCAACGTGAATACATAACACGGTGACGATGTCTCAAAGGAACAGGACAATAACATTTTGGATGATACTTTACCTACTGAAATCAAACAGAGCACGCCAGTAAAAACCTTTCAAAAAAGCGTTGCCAAGTTCCTCCTCCCCGGGGCAGATCAGAAGCCACCTCCTACTGGCAAGTGATCCTGGGGAGATCCTGCAAACCTTACTGTTGGGTGGCCCTGATGACCAAGAACGTGTCCTGCAGGCAAGTCTCAGTAAATGGACCTGAGAAAACACTCCAGCCATAAAGTCTCCCCTTGTGTGCAGAGGATGTTCAATACATCCGGGAGATCTTTAGATAGGAAGCAAGGACTGGGAACTTCATCATACTTGGTCCTCATCTCTTCCATCTTATACTAAGGCTTGATGACCAAATGGGACACGTACCTGCAATCTTTCCAAAAATATCCGCTGCAGAAGGTCTTCCCAGAAGCGGATCGGTCGGTCTAGGAGTCTTTTGCAGACCTTGTTCCAGTTCTGGCTCATTGACTCGCTGGTCATGAGCTCCCACACGGCATCTCGGATCCCGGCCAGCCCCTTCAGGCTCTTCACGTACACAAGCAGGGAAGAGATGCCGGATTTGAGATCTTCGTTGCACCTGCGGAAGAGTGGAACGCTGGTTACTAGTCTTGCCACCATTTCTCCAACGGGTCATCAAGCTACGCAACTTTAAACTTTCCTAAGCCAGATAGGAACGACCTAGTAATGCATACAACCCCCAAGGACTTCCAACATTAAGGTGCGTACTGCAACACACACACACACACAAAAGTTTGTTTCCGTACATGTTGATCCACTGTTGCAGGGTTTCCTGAAGGTAGTCCTGGCTTATGGGATGCGCCAACGTCCTCAACGTGGGCTGAAAATCCACTATGGACGGCGGGAGGTATTTGAACCAGCTAACAGATTTCATTTCTTCCTTTAGAACTGTGATACCTTTTCCTAAAGTAAAGAAAATAATAAAAATGTGATTTTTTTATTTTAGTAGTTTAATAACGGACTTTCTTCCAAAATTATACACACAATACCAATCAAAAGTATGGGGTCACCGAGCTGTTTTCATGGAAAACAAGGACATTTCTGGCTGTAACATAATCGCAAAAGGGTTCTCTTACCATAAATTAGCCTTTTAAACTTGGATTCCAATGTACCATTGGAACACAGGAGTGATGGGAGTGATAAAGGGCCATTGGAACACAGGAGTGACGGGAGTGATAAAGGGCCATTGGAACACAGGAGTGATGGGAGTGATAAAGGGCCACTGGAACACAGAAGTGATGGGAGTGATAAAGGGCCTTTGGAACACAGGAGTGATGGCAGTGATAAAGGGCCATTGGAACACAGGAGTGATGGGAGTGATAAAGGGCCATTGGAACACAGGAGTGATGGGAGTGATAAAGGGCCACTGGAACACAGAAGTGATGGGAGTGATAAAGGGCCATTGAACACAGGCGTGATGGGAGTGATAAGGGGCCTCAGGACATCTATGAAGATATTCCATTAAAAATCAGCCGTTTCCAGGTACAATAGTCATTTACAACATTAACCCCGTCTGCGCTGGATTCCTGAGCCGTTTCATGTTGGACAAAACGTCCTTTCTTTCAAAAACAAAGGGAATTTCTAAGTGAACGGTAGTGTATACGCACTATTCATACACTGAACCCACCGCCTGCTTGCTGTCCAGTGACCGTCTCCAACGTAGAAAACAGGAGTCCGCAGGGGAGTCCGACATCGGAGGGCACATCCTCAGGCTGCGTGTAAAACAGAGCATGAGCCTGGTATAAGGTGTTGGCCAACAGTTCCACCAGTGAACACACCTGGGCCTTGATTCCCGAGCCTGCGAAGCAACCGGACACGCGTTTTGGTTTAATATCTGGAGGCTATCCCGAGGTTTGGCCATCTTGCAGGAGACTTGCGAGGACAGAACTCACTGTGAAGAGGTTGATTAAGGAGCTGCTGGATCCCGGCTTTTCTGGAAAGCAGGAATTCAGCGAGAGCCTGGCGTGGAGAGCTGTCCTCCAGAAGCATGATGGAGCAGAGAGCCTCTGCCACGGCTTGGTCGGAGGCAGAAGGACATTTCAGTAAGGACTTGCTCTCCTGCAGGATGGTGGACCTGGAAAGACATCAGGTCGACATCTCTGAATACAAGAATGAACTTCTGGCATGTACCTTTAAATGAAAAAATGAAAATAAGCGGACCCAGCTGGGGAACTTACCGGAAGACTCCGGCAGCAGCCACTTGGCGCATGAGAATGGGGAACCTAGAAAGGATCGGACTGTAGACAGAGGTGGAGGAGTCCAGCTGGAGGAGGCTGTGCAGGTGGCAGCAGAGCAGGTAGAGCTGAGTAGCCTGCAGGTACTGAGACGCTTCCATCGCGCTCCAGATCTTGTCAGGGATCTCCAGCAGCAGTCGGATCTGGGCGGCGGAGCTGTAGAATTTCTCCTGGGACTATGAAACAATGCAGACAATAAAGTGTTAATACCTGCGATTAAGTAGGATGCTTTATGGTCACTCGCTCTGTAGCCAAGCTCTGGATACAACCCCCCCCAGTTATTTTTTTTAATGCACTGGAACTTTAACTCTAGTGCCCAGTGACAGGTAGGTGTGTGTCCAGTGACAGGTAGGGGTCCGTGTGTGTGTGACCGTGTGTGTGTCCAGTGACAGGTAGGGGTGTGTGTGTGTGTGTCCAGTGACAGGTAGGGGTCCATGTGTGTGTGTGTGACCGTGTGTTTGTCCAGTGACAGGTAGGGGGGGGTGTGTGTGTCCAGTGACAGGTAGGTGTGTGTGTGTGTGTCCAGTGACAGGTAGGTGTGTGTGTGTGTGTGTCCAGTGACAGGTAGGTGTGTGTGTGTGTGTGTCCAGTGACCGGTAGGTGTGTGTGTGTGTCCAGAGACAGGTAGGTGTGTGTGGTGTGTGTGTAGGTGTGTGTTTCCCCAGTGACAGGTAGGTGTGTGTGGTGTGTATGTGTATGTGTCCAGTGACAGGTAGGTAGGTGTGTGTGTGTCCAGTGACAGGTAGGTAGGTGTGTGTGTGTCCAGTGACAGGTAGGTGTGTGTGGTGTGTATGTGTCCAGTGACAGGTAGGTAGGTGTGTGTTTCCCCAGTGACAGGTAGGTAGGTGTGTGTGTGTGTGTGTGTATGTGTCCAGTGACAGGTAGGTGTGGTGTGTGTGTGTGTGTGTGTGTGTGTCCCCAGTGACAGGTA
This sequence comes from Spea bombifrons, assembly GCF_027358695.1. Taxonomy (NCBI): domain Eukaryota; kingdom Metazoa; phylum Chordata; class Amphibia; order Anura; family Pelobatidae; genus Spea; species Spea bombifrons. Next base: position 25,001,852 of record NC_071099.1, on the reverse strand, counting down.
GGGGTAAGGGTGTGGGTGTGTGTGTGTGTGTCCGTCCAGTGACAGGTAGGTAGGTGTGGTGTGTGTGTGTGTGTCCCCAGTGACAGGTAGGTGAGCCCCCTCCCTCGTCTCTCTTACCTTGGAGGTCTTGCTGTCACGTTGGCTCCCGGTTGGCCCCTGCTTTCCCTTTAGTCCCCCGCAGTAGCGCTCCATGTCCCGTACAGCCCCCAGGACCAAGCCTGAGCTCCGCCGCATTTCCCCGATGGTGTCCGCCGCCTCGATCAGGTCCCGGTAGCGCTCCCCGACCATCTGCCGCAGCTCCTCTTTCTTATGCTCGATCTCGGCCCGCACCTTCCGCTCCAGACCTCGGATCTCCTCGGCGCTGTGAGCCTCAAACAGGGCATTGGGATCCCGGAGATCGCTGAGCTTCCCCGAGGCCGCCATGACACCTGCCAGCGTACAAGGAAGTGGAAGCTGAAGGATCACATGATCACGTCCTGCCAGCCTGTATGTGCTGAACTACAACTCCCAACATTCTCTTTACAGCCTAGAGCCCTAAATACCGTACTGCAATTCACATTATCGTCTTCCCTCCAAGTAGCCAACATATAACGCTCCAGGCTGCTGAACTGCAATCCCCAACATCCCTTTTCAGTCAGGTTACTCCCAGTATCCACTTCCAGCCGGGGTATTTAACCTGTGCCAGTCTGGTAGCCAAGTTGTGGCCAGTAGGCCGCCAGGTGCTGAAACCCACCTTACTTATGGCCATACCTGAGGCCTTTCTAAATGAGCGGCCCCTGAGAGCCCTAAAATATTAACCCTTTAATATTCTGTGTAGAGACTCCCCAAATGCCTCAAATACCGGTCTCCATGGAAACTGGATGTCTCACTATTAAAACTTAACTGAGTCACCTGTATTCAAGCAAGGATATCAACCTTTACATACTGGGAGCAAATTCACCTCATATATGATCCCAGCATAAGGGAATAGGAAGGAGTCAGACTGTGTGACCCCGAGAAACTGCCCTGAGATTGGGGCAAAAACCCAGAGACACCGAGGCAGCCCCTTTCATGTCGCAGGTATGTTTATTGCTTAAAAAGGATGCTTTACGTCCCCGTTTAGCTCTTGGACCTACCCAGCGCCAGGCGTATCCGTGCACATAAAATGTTAAAACAGATCGGCCCCATCCGGCCCCTGTCTAGTTGCTTGTTTCTCCTGCTGTGTGAAGACTCAAAAGCTAAGGAGGGTCCTGGTCACAGGAGCTTACAATCTATATTTACAAGCACCCCCTTTATCCAGCTGAAGCACACGCAGAGGCCGTCAGATCGTTCCTTAACCGTTAACATTCCACTCAGCGGATTCCCGTAACCAAAGGACAAGAAATCCTTTTCTTTAAAACGCAATTATTTAAGCATTCCGTCCATTTCTAGTTTTTGCGATACATTTTCATTTGTGTTTTGAAAGATCAAATGTACGAAGAGTTTATCTTATGAGAGAGCAAATATTTAATGACAATCATTTATTTTTTGGATTTCTTCGTAGGTGATCTCGGCCAGTGATGTCATCAGTCAGGATATATGAGGTAGTAGTGGACACGCCCACCAGGGTGACATGGATGATTCCTTATACTGGAAGCCTAATAAAGGCAGGATTTAAATGCCTGGGTGCTTTATCCCAACCGATTAGGTAATTATTACATTTTTTAAAAGTATTTTTTTTTATCATTAGGGGGCAATGTTATGTGAAAGGCGCCACCCCCAATCTGCTGCTAACCACACCCCTTCAGTTAATGGTAATTAATGCAATACATTTTTAGTGAACAATACATTTCATCGTCGGTAGGGGGTTATTCGTTAAGGCAACAGGGAAGCCGGGGCAAAAAAATCTGCCGGCTGCAGGTGACATCATTCTGGGAACCGCGGAGTAACCCCGGGTCGCGGGAGCAGCGTTGTGGTATGCCCCAGTCCCCGCCCACTTTCCCGTTGATATCAGCGGGACCCCCTACCCGCGTCCCGAAAACGGACAGTTGCTGGGGTAACTTCTAAAAATGGAGGCCTCCTACGCGCCGCAAATGTTGTGATCTTTATACATAACGTCGCAGATTGTGATGTCGCAACTTTTGGCATGACATCAGAGTTATGTTAAGCATTTTCAGTGATCCACCACTAGGTGGCGGTATTTCATTCCCTCTATTGCTAAGAGAGTCACTTGTTTTTCGGAATGTTCGCTTTGGACCGAGGACTTATACAGTATATACAGAGTCTGTAAAGGATTCTATATGGGATCTTTGCATGTTTTCTCGCACCATAAATTTGCCTATGGGGTAAGGACGTGGTAGAGGGTAATACAGTGAGGGTATTAAACATGTATGGGATAGGGCTATGGCTCCTGAATCTAAGACGAGACCAGCGACTGATTAAGGTTTGAGTCTTTACAGCAGAAGAAACAGAAGTCTAGATGACCCAAACAGTATCTCTTACCTGCCAATTTCTTATATATATATATATATATTTTTTTATTTTTAAGATTCTACTTTCGATACATTTCACACCATGTGTATACCCAGAGCCCCCGGGTGCAAGACTCTGATCACTAATAATGGTCACGACTACCCCTTTAATCAGAGAGAGGTCCATGTTGTTTACTTGGCACGGAGTGTTGAGTTCTGTTACTGGTCCTTGTTGGTGAATAAAGTAACGCAGTCTGTTGTTTGTAAGCTGTTGTAAACTAATGTATTGTAATCGTCATTTGGAATTGTCTCTGACCTCGCTACGGAACCTGCTGGCGCTATATACATATACGTAACGTCATATAATCTCTCAGCACTGGAAGCGTTACAAGAGCCAGGGATCGCTCCCTATCTGAAAATGTGTTCTATTTGAATCTGATCGCAGAGAGAGGGTTGCAAACAATATTTCTACCCTCGGTTTATCCGCCATTATTATCTCCGAGGTCGAAAAGCTTCCTTTATTCTTCTCGAAGAAAATGAGGATCCTATAGGAAATCCATGCTTGACGGCTCCGGCGCTCCCCAAGCTCCTCTTTTCTTTATCTGCAGGCTGTTCACAATAAGCACACATTGGCCAGCTAGCCTGGCTCTACTGGATGTACAAACACGGAAGCGGGATCAGAGCCAGAAGGAGAGTCACCTTCATGCCACTTTGAACATTCGCCCTCAGATACGAAAGCAATAAGAAATGGCCTTCAAAATACCCAAACGCATGATAAATCACAGAAAAAGCACTATGGAGACGTATTAATAAGCAACACCCTTGGGCGTAGAAGTTGAGTAGTTGGGTGTTGCTGAAGGCTATGTGTTCATTATATTATATTGCGGATCCCGTCGCTGCTTCGTTTCTGCTGTAAATCTGCAGCTTGATCTTATTTTATGGCTTCAGCTTACATTTTGATCAGAGGTCAATAAGACTTTGGGGATTTGGAGCAATCAGGAGACATATTCCATTGGTTGCTATGGAGATTGCTCCAGTTGTAGAAGATAGCACCAGGACTGCTCTTAGTGCACGATCCCCGATGTATGTCAGTTAAGAAATGGTTGGTCGGACCTTGGTTTTCTAGTAGACTCTTGGATCAGAGATCAGAACTGGGAGCTTTCCGGGTTCTTGCCCGGAGACTCTGGGTGAAGCTCTGCTTCTCTGGATCTCCTGGTCGCTGAAGGGAAACGGCGGGAGCTGCGGCACACCCCACTCCCTGCCCACTTCCCTGCCCACTTCCCCATTAAAACATAGCGTGTGTCCTCCCATTGACGTCAGCAGGACCTCTTACCCTCATCCCGCAAGCGGCCGGGGGTCCGGGTAACTGGAGCCAGAAAGTTCCCAGGAATATCTTCTGTAGCAATAGAAGAGCAAAATATTCAATAGCCCAATAGGAAACCGTTCCAAAAAGCAATGGGGGGTTCCCTGCACAAAAAATGGGAAAGAAGAACAAGGTGGCTCCAAAAATCAGAACCATGTATCTTTCAAATGCTTCTCCCAGACGGAACAGCAGGAGGGCAATGGAAGAACCCCCCCACACCAAATCCCTTACTTTCAAAAAACACATCATTAAGTGAATCGTTCTTTTGTTATCATGCAGGCAGAGTCTCCAGAAATCACAAACATCATATAAGCAGATGCCTTCACAGCGTGAGAGTCCCTCCTGTTGCTACGAGTAACAAAAAAATTGCAGCTCCTCTATCATACCGCATGATTATATCGAGGAGTCGCTGTGGATATTGCCTTCTCTGAGACACCCGGATACTGGAAACACTAACGACTATATAAAGTTAGATATTAGAAGAGATTTTCTTGTGATAAGCCAGTGAAGCTCTCTGTGTCCATATTTAGGAGGTACAGCCTCTCTTGCCCCTCGTTCCTCCCCCTGAAGGCCAAGTTATAAAGCTTGTCTTCCTGCTTTACTATTACCGAAGGTGCTTGGGATGAGACATCATCATCTAGAGGAACCCTAGAGGTAGACTTTTAAAGGCCAAGTTATAAAGCTTATCTTCCTCCTTTTACTATTACCGAAGGTGCTTGGGATGAGACATCATCATCATCATCATCTTGACCAACCCTAGAAGTAGACTTTTAAAGGCCATGTTTTCCTGTTTTCCTGCATTGAGTTATCCAAGGTTCCTAGGACATGCCATCATCTTCTCCTAGAAGGACCCTTGTGGTGAACAAGTTATCAAGCATGTCTTCCTGCTTTACCCGGTTACCAAAGGTACCTGGGACATTTCTTCATCATCTTCTAGGACTCTAGTGGTGGACCTTTAGATGGCCAGTTTTAATGCTTTTCTTGTATCTTCTATAGGCAGCTTGCCTTGTCCAAGCGGTGGCTTGGGTAAGCATTGCCTTTGCCCAACCTTTAATGAGTTACCCTCAAAACTTTCAGATATCTTAATCCAGAAAGCATTTTATCCATGCAAAAAAACATTCCCCTATCTGTTCCCCATCTATGTTTCATAATCATCGCTGTAAATATTTATCGGGAGCCGCTCTGTGAGAGACGTGTCTCGCATACCTGGACCTCTCGTAATACGTGACTATAAAAATTCTTGTTTTGGCTTAGCATGATTTTTATTAACCGGTTTTATGACCGGGATTTATGGTTTTTAGAACGTTAGAGCTTTATATGCTTTATATGGTTAAACAGCGAGGACTCCGAATTGTATCATCGCGTAGAATGCTCAAGTCTCGCAGATCACAGACCAAACGCACCTTGTCCATGCCGCCAATTTTGAGGTTTCCACCACGTCCTGTCTCGGGACCGCTGTTTTATTGGATGCTCTCATTTCTAAACTTTATACAGAAAAATGATAATAACATTTTTGATGGATACAGGAACATTTTGTAAGAACGACATTCTTAGAGGGAGACGTAGACCCATTCTTTATTATCCAGAGTTCAGCAAACCATCTAAACACCCTACACTCTAAAACGTGGGTCTTTATAATTTGGATTTATTATATTTATATTTATTATTTTTACGTACTTATGGATTCTGGTTGTTTTTGACAACCGCTCCTCATACTTCTCTTGTTTTATAAACTTTAAAATGTTATATTTTTTTAAGATGGTGTTGGAGCCTCTATGGTCCATGTCGTTGTGGGGCATTTAAAGCTATAGACGGGCGTCTCAAAAACCAGAGACGGATAGGAAATGAATGAATCATCGGACATTCTATGGAATACAGAAGGTCTTATTTATAAGGTGCACTTCTTGGGGTGAAATCTAACAAGGTGCAATCACTATGGAAACCAATAGAATCTCCTTGCAGATTGGTCTGTTTTTAGACTGTTGAGTCAGGGTAAATGGGCAGATTCTCAGGGTCTGGAGCTGACTCTTCATATTCTACTCTGATTTCATCATATGTCCCATTTGGTGCTTTTCTCCCTTCTATGGCACAGCTGAAATCCCTGCTTGAATACAGGTGACTTCATTAAGAATATCGTTACCTTTTGGCAAGTCACTGTTATTAAATCCGTTTGGTTGCCACCATTAGTGAGTCGATACAAAGTGATGGGCCATTGAAAGGTTGGTATTACCTTTTGGGGTAGGATTTTGGGGGCATCCCAGGACATTCATGCAATTAGAGGGAACACAATCAATTGGAAAAGGAACTAAGATAACTGAATTACTGAAGAACTGCAAATTTTACCCGTACGGGTCTTTTAAGCACACCGAGCATGAAACAAAGAAACCACTTTATTTAGATCGCTACTAGAGCAGTTGCCATAGCAACGAATGGAATACTCAGACACATAAAATTTGATGTCTACCCGTTTTTTTCCTGCTGCAAAGACTCCAACCTTAATCAGTCGTCGGTCTCGTCTTAGATTCAGGAGCCGTATGTCTATCCCATGCATGTTTAATACCCTCACTGTATTACCCTCTACCACCTCTGTCTAGGTTATACGGTCTAAGGGACAGCTGGGTCTGGTGAGAATTCTGCGAAGGGCTCTCGGAAAAACCCTCAATGCCAACGATGTCTGCAATAAGGGGAATCCCTGATTGTTCTAACCTTTCCAAACGCGTCCCGTTTCCATGGATACGAGGTCTGCATCCCTTATTATATTGTTATATATAGTGGGGTGCCTCGAGGGAGAAAACATATGAGCATATCGGGCTACAGCATCAGCGTGTCACGCTCGGAGCCAGAAGGAACATTTGCAGGGCCCCCCTAATGCCAGCGGGTCCTGGATGAACCTCATTGTCTTTAGAGTACATTGCAAGCTTTTTGTGCAAAATTTTTTTTGCAGTTTATGTTAGAATTTCTCAAGGTTGACCCTAAATCTCTGTGACTTGACAGTCATGGTCTGGTTGCCCCAAGGGGGGGGGATGCCACTATTGCCCTGTGGAATAGATTATGGGAATGGGTATAGGCGGAATAAACAGTATGCCGATAAATGCTTCATCTGATACGAAGCCGACATTAATAATTAAGAGACCTCTCACACGCTGTAAATTGCACCTGGAGGGACTGTCCCTTTAACATCCGGATCCAGATGATTATCCCCCCCCCCATTAAGTTGTCTTTCCCCTAATTCTTTTAACTTACAAACAGCCTTGGATTCCTTAGGCTGTGAAAGAGTTAATAGCGGCTGCTAGGGTGCTATCAGCTCTTAGCCTATCATTATTCCATCACAGGCGCTGATCCGAAGCCGGCGGTGAGGCTTGTGTCAATATTTATAAACGGTAGCCGAGAATAGGATCTCGGAGCAGGTGTCGCATATGGAGAATAGGCCAGGACTTGATTCGGAGAAATAATGTGCTTGGAGCTATTCCGTAGATAACAGCTCGCCCACTGAGCCATGTCAACGCCTAGGGACTCATTCCATACTCTCCGGGACAGTTGTCTTCAAATGCAAATATGATCTCATATTGAAGGATGACCATCTTAACTCTTTCCATGCTGCAGGGCTGCTGGATCCCTCTCAAATGTCATATTCATGATTACATACAGATGCCCCTATGGAACTCAAATCCCTGTGCATCTCAACAGTGGGTCAATGGGACAGTGCCCGGAATTCAGGACTGTCCCTGAAAACCCGGGCTGTTGGGATGTATGCATAACACAGGGCCAGTCAGCCCCCCTTTTTTTCTGCAGAAGCACGTTGGGAATGGCTCTTCACAACGCAACCTCCTGTTTAGTAAATCAGCCCAAGGGTGACATTTTATTTTCAATTAAATCACTAAATATAAAAGAAAATTCACCGAAAATATGTGACTTCGAGTGGCTGCCGACAGACGATAAACGGCGTTATTATGGTCTAGCCCGTGGGCTTTTGTTACGTAAATGAATTCCTCCGCTGAAGACTTACTTATCGCAACGAAAACATTTTTTACAGCAGTCCTCAGTCAGTTTATTGGAACCACAAGCGTAATTATAATTTATGCACTGTCTGAAAATATATAACAAAATAAAAAAAAAACAAAATATTCAATTTGACAAAGAAAACGGCGCAAGAGAACGGTTCACCTTCCGCACCGAAACACTGCGTGATATACCTTACAAACAGCAACTCCATAGAACAGGAACCCGAAAAATGGCGCACTAATGCGTTACGATAAGGGCCGGATTTCCAAAAGGCACATTATGCACCGTAGGGGGCGTCTGCAGGTCAATTGGTTATATCTCTATACGCAACCATTTAAAAGTTTGGGGTCACTCAGCTGTTGTCATGGTTGACATTTCTGGCTGGAACATAATTGCATAAAGGGTTTTCTGACGATCAATTAGTCTTTTAAACTTAAACTTGGATCAGCGAACACAACGTGCCATTGGAACACGGGAGTGATGGGAGTGATAAAGGGCCATTGGAACACAGGAGTGATGGGAGTGATAAAGGGCCATTGGAACACAGGAGTGATGGGAGAGATAAAGGGCCATTGGAACACAGGAGTGATGGGAGTGATAAAGGGCCATTGGAACACAGGAGTGATGGGAGTGATAAAGGGCCATTGGAACACAGGAGTGATGGGAGTGATAAAGGGCCATTGGAACACAGGAGTGATGGGAGTGATAAAGGGCCATTGGAACACAGGAGTGATGGGAGTCATAAAGGGCTTCTGTACGCCTATGAAGAGATTCCATTAAACTATGCGTTTCCGGCTACAATAGTTATTTACAATATTAACCCCGTCTACGCTGGATTTCTATGTGACCCCAAACTACCAAACGGTAGTTCAAAATTTGTATACTTTAATATAAATAAATATATTTATTAATTCCTTTGGGGGTGCACCTCCTCCCTAATTTGTGCCTAGGTGTGCCTATTTTTAAATCCGGCCCTAATTGTGACCTCTCAGACACGTGTGAGAAGTTAGTCCATGATTCATTCATATCTGTGCATTGACCAGAACATCACTGAAATAATCAGAATTGTACAGAAGTGTCCAAAGTCCGACTCCGTAACCAGAAAAAAAGGCTTGTGTAGCGAGCGCGTGTTCCAGCGTGATCCTGCGATGGGCTGATGTACGTAGGCACTTTCCCCAGGTGCATCACCACCTAAGCTTTGGCGAAGTCGGTCAAATCAACTGGTTGGTGCAACATGTTCACTTCTCTGTAAAAACAGCACTTTTACCAAAATCAGAGGTTATTCCATGGCTATGGGTCATGAGCTTGACCAGCCGAAACCTGCCGGAGATGCCAATAATACACACTTTGTGGTTGTCCAGCCTGGAGCATCATTTATTATATATAATTATGTCAAAGACATGTTTGGCAACAGATGGTTGGTGGCCAACAGAGTGAATGGACCTATAGCATTCTAGCTCTTTGAGGACTACAAAGCCCATAATGCTTAACCAATTTACATGAGCTGGAATGCCAATGGCTACCTAATTCTGATGTCTTGTGGCTCATGTATAGATTTACGGAGCCCACTAAAACATTATATACGAGAGCAAATGTTTCTGCTATCTTCGTCTTTTTTTTGTTGTACAATATCTAGAAGTCGTTAAACCGTAACGCCGCGTTCCTGGAATATACAGCCCTGTGTCGCCTTTTAGGGATTGCAGTGTAACATTAATACAAGGCAGGACTTTATATCGTGATGGTGCCAACGTTTATAGCTTAGAATTTGAAGTTGTTACCATTGTTGTAGGAGGTTTAATAGACCTTAATGTGATGGTGTATGCGCGGCCGACAGCTGTATCGGTGCATCGGCACGCTGTGTTTTTATGCTCACAGACAGCGTGGCCAGGCATATCCAGTCATTGGCCACACGCTCCAGCAAGTGATATGCGTCTGGAGCAACAGATCGGGTGAGTGTGTGGCTCTGTCGGCCAGCATCCCACCAGGCATTTGCCCGCTGTGCCAGTTGGCCAGTCCAACCCTGATGACCAATGGAAAATATGGTCTGCTTAGCGGGAACATTGTATTCTGGTGCTATGGGGACAAGACTTTGCATTTCTCCAGTGAGGCGTGACTAACGTCTTTTGGCTGGACCCAGGATTCCGATTTAGAACACTGGTGGCTCTACTACCCACCTTCCAGAATGAAGAGTGGAGATTCTAGGTGGAACTTGGGGGAGGTGGACCTCCCTAGTGCGTCCTGTTCTGACTAGTGATTGACCAACTGTGCTTACTCATACGGCACATACGCCTCTATCATTTAGTACGCAGGTGAATTAAGACACCAGAGGGTCAAGATACTTGGAAAGTATGCAATCCTATTAAAGATTGTTGACTTCTACCGTGTCGCTGGCTACGAAAGAATGATAGAGTCTCTAGTTTTACAAACATGGCAGATATAGGCTCTATTAGAAGCTATTAATATTTTTCCAACATAATTATTTAGGATATAAACCACATTGTCTCTTCAGTGTGACTGCCAAGCATCTTCCCACACTTTGATAGATAAATAAATATTCTTGATAAATATATATTAGCAAAAATAACCCATCTTGTGTTTTGTTGCTGATGTATATGAGGCTTTTGGGGCATTTTAATTTGCAAGATGGAAATAGGGTAAATATTCTGTTTTATCTCATATTAGCAGCATAATTTTCTAGTTTAGAACCCTGACATTCAGATACAGACTCTTCCACTATCCCGAAGCTAATACCGGTACATTATAGAAATCTAAAAAAAGTTACTATTCAAACAACATCACTCGTGAATTTGTTAATCTGTGTTCTTGAAGAAATCTTTCAAAAATATACAGCCCATCTGTTCAACCCTTGTTTCTTTCTAGGTATGATTAGTTTGTGACTATAAGTCAACATTAATGTTGTTTTCCTCTGAAGACCACAGTGGTAGCAACCCCGAAGACACTGTGGCCAAAATTAGACCCACTCCTGCCTCGAGATAGCCGATTCAGATTTAGACTGTACAAGTGCTTTGTTTAGGTTCTTTTAGATATATGATTGTCCATTCAGTATGGCAGCTTCCATTGTTAGCAATAACTTTCAGGATATTGGCACTGGACAGGGTCAGTTCAGAGAGTCCTTTGATGTGACAGTTCGGGGTAGGGAAAAATTGCAGATATGGGCACAGTGAGATTTGATATTGCACTTTTGCTCTTTATCTGGAGCCATCATTGTATCCCGGGATGTTGTAGAACGCCTTTACACTACTAGCATCCATAAAGAGGATGCCGCGGTTACCATATTTATTCTTTTAGAAGGTATAGGAACTGTTGATGAGCAAGAGGCTGGCTGTTATGTCCAAAGCCTGTGTAGATCCTGTAGATGTCTGGCAGTGAAGCCTTCGAACTGATCCTCCAAACACTAGATTGACATATCATCAGCTACAAGTCTATACAATTTAAATATCCCCAATAGCTCAGATGAACATTTGGCGGTTGAATGCCACTTGTACTATGTGTATCCTCAGATGGTTGTTTGGAGATCACCATTAAGTAGTGTGCGTTGAGTTTCTGTGGTTTCGTTTAATCTGGATTTGTCTTGCTTGCTGTCACTCCTGTCCCCTTCATCCATGCCACTCACTTTGGACAAGCACAGGACATTCTGAAAGCTCTTCTTAAAGTTATCGGAAAGGAAGGCGTAGAGGATGGGGTTGGCACAACTGTTGGCATAGGTCAGAACCACCACAAAGTCCCACATAGCCTTGATACTTGGGTTTGGAACAATCAAGAGCGATACAGATGAGACGTTGAAGATGTAGAAGGGAAGCCAGCAGAAGATGAAGACTGCTACCACTATTGACACCATTCTGGTGACCTTCTTTTCTGACCTCTTCCTTTTGGATGAACCAACTCTTATCCCCGAGGACTTTACTTTGATGATGATGAAGAGATAGCAGAGGCATATGATGCTTAGAGGAACAAGAAATCCCAAAATAAAGGCGTAGATTATAAAACCGGTGTACCAGAAATGAGATTTTCCTGGCCAAATGATGGTGCAGCTGCTTATTCCATGGTGACTTTGCACTCCAGCGTAATTCATAATAGGCATAATAACCAAAAGAGATAGGGTCCACACAGCGGCATTGACTATTTTAGCTGTTCGGGGCCTCCTCCATTTAGCCGATCGGATGGGATGAACCACAGCCAGATACCTGTCAATGCTCATGACCGTCAAGCAGAAGATGCTAGTGAATTGGTTGAGTCCATCTACAGTCATTACAATTCTGCAAATGACTTTGCCAAACGGCCAGTGGACAAGGGCCACTTGCATGGCCAAAAAAGGCAAACCAAGCATGAACAGCTCGTCGGCTATAGCCAGATTGAGGATGTAGATATTGGTGATGGTCTTCATTTTGGCGTAACGAAGAATGACGTAGATGACTAAAGTATTGCCACAGAGTCCAACTATACACACCACAAAGTAAATGAAGGTGAGGACGGCGTTGCTTGTCATGTCGTAAAATGGCATGGTGACATTTCCAGATGCATTCGTGGAGGTCTCCAAAGAGAAGTTGTCAAACTGGGGTAGAGAAGAAGACCAGAACCCTGTGATATTGGGGAGCTCTGAGCCATCCTGCTCCATCTTGGTATCCTATCACTAACTGGGCGGATCAGGCGTGGACTTTACTCATGGTAGGTTTGTGGCGCTTGTTGAACCTAAATAAAAACAAAATGAAAACATGAAACAATTTGTGGAATTGAACATCCAACTATGGATCTAAACACTTTTAACTAACCCACCATGCCCAGGTTCTGCCTATTACAATGCTTCAGATTTAGCTTTAGACCCCTTTGGGCTCCTTTGGTGTCTTAAATATTGCTATTTCCAGATTTCTATGTACAATGCAAGGGTTTACCCAGGCTCTATCACTGACAACGTCCTGAGGAAGCAATGATGGCGGTCTATCACAAAGAAAAGATACATTTCTCCAATCTCACAGATTTACTCTGCAACCTTATGTATTATATATAACACATTATAACATTACTTTTTATATAGTGTTTGGCTCCTGATCCTCTACAAACAGTAGAGAAGGTCTAGTTAAACGGACACTCCACCCTACATGCTTAGGATAGCCGAGAGATCCCTTAAGATGACCTCCTATCTATCGGAGTCAGTTGACCTGAGAAAGCAGCTTTCTTAAACCCTTTGGGGGGGCATTCGAAAACCAATGTAGGGCAACACCCTCTATTATTCTTAGAAGACCTCTTATATAACCTCTTCTGGGCTTTCGCCAATTCTGAAGATTCACTTGCCAGGGCTTCATGCCAGAACTCCGATTTCATTTGCAGAAGCATCTTGTACTTTACATGGATACATGGTAGCAAGCTGCTGGCAAACTCCCCAGAAATGAATGTTGGGAGGTGTTAAAAAAAAAATATATATATATATTGTAACACAAAAGGGTTTTAAAAAACACCCCCAGCAATTCTGGCTCCTTTATATATTGTGGTTTACTTACTGACGTTATTTATTATTATTTTTTTATTATAATTTTTTATTATTATTATTTATTTTTTCTCTTGAAAAACTTTTTTTTATTTATTCAGAAATAATTCCTTACCATTCTAAATGCATTAATAGTTATTATCATTATTACTGCTAATATTTTGGTAATTATAAAAAAAAAATAATCTAGATAAATAAACTACACTATTGGCTATTCCATTGCATCCATCTGATAACGAAAGGGTTAATGTGCCTGCGTTTGACCTTCTAACGGCGAGCTGTCTACGAATCTCTAGATTTGGAAATGTATCAGTTTTACGTGCGCTATTTTTCTACGAGCCCCCAGTTAACCGTTTAAGTGCAGATGCTCGGCTAACTTCATCCTAGCCCATAGGATCTGTTCTCAGACAGGTCCCTCAATCGCAAGCCATTGATCTTCCGCTTCCGTTCAAAGCAATTAAGGTTTAGACGGGTCATTTAATTGAGCCCAATGTCGCTTGTAGTTCACCGTGTGCCGTATCTTTATGGCTCCTCGGTATATCTCTTCCTATGTCTCTGTGTTATCTCTCCATATAACCGTCTCGATCTTTGCAGTCTTACTGCTGATGCGTGCCGACTTTCTGGGATTTCCCTTCTCGGGTACTGCTTATGATTCAATGTATCGCTCCGTATAACCACAAGGGTCGATTAATATCATACTCCCCGTGCTCTGCAATCCATTACGTTGATGCCAAGATTAGTATATTCCTAGTGGTTTGGCATCCATTAAGCAGCCAAATTCTGACACAGGGAGTAAGCAATCAGTTATCTGCGGCTGGCTAAAAAGGAATATTGATTTCGTATGGCCGCCTCGCTCCGGCGGGTAACGATTCTGACATTTCAGAACATTCCTATTTGTGATAAGGGATTCGGAAATCTATATAATGCAGGGTATGGCAGCAAGTTACGCTTGCTGGGCTACGACTCTTACCACACTCAGCCAGACAGTAGCCAGACAGTAGTGGCTGGTTGGCCACCAGAGTGATGGTAGAAGTAGCCAGCATGCATTGGTCACCCTTCGTTTGCTGAAAGGGTTAACACGGTTTCTGCCTGTTCCACTATTAATTTGGATTTCCAGTCCAAACCCGTTCCCGGCACAAGCCGTCGGGACCCACAGCTGCGTCCCGGATACTTGCCTGCCAGCGAGGAGGCCACAATATGGCTTTTAGCCGCGCTCTTGACCTCAGCTGCCTTATTGCCCTATTTTTAACCTCTGATCATGAAATTCGTTTTAGCCGATTTCTGGCAGGGAAGGCGTTAAGCAGCAGGTCACTGCCTTTTCCTAATTCATAGTACCGGCCGATTGTCCATGGTGGCCTCTGTTAAATATGACAATAAACTGTTCCTATCTGATGTCACTGTATCGTTTCATTATGGGTAAAACTATATTAAATAGCTGCCTCTTCCAATCAGTATCTAAATATTTATCCTCAGACAATCATCAGGTGCGGAAATCGTTGCTACCTGTACCACGGTCTACAGCCCCACCGAGTGTCATCCGGTAACGCCGTCTGCTAGACGGATGATAAGAAGGATCGCGCTTAAAGGTCACACACATTAAATTTTATATCTACTTAAATGTTCTGGCTGAATTGACTAAGCTTGGAGTGCCAGCGAGATAAAAAATGTCATCTCGACAGACTGAATTGGGTTCCTCTTGGAAGAAGAACTTGCATTGGACACCTAGAGTGTTTCGAGAGACCGTAGAGCGGTTTCGAGAATTGCTCCTGGGATAAACTTACAGGGGTCACAGGTTCCCCTAATTTAACCAACACCTTGATGTGTGAGACCAACGCAAGCTTCTCCTCCCAAAATGGTCTAAGATGGCCCTCCATAGTCCATGGTTCATTTTTTAGAATCCTCACCATATTAACTTCACCCCTTTAAGCTGTCGCAACATAGTTTGTGAAACAGACAATTTTAAGGGAATCAGGTGGCAGAAATTCTACTTAAATGTGAAGAACACCAGTAAGCAATGGCTTGATGGTTACCTTCTAGACTACAAGCTCTTTGGGGCAGAATTGCGCATTTATACTACCTTGAGTCTATGGGAAGATATCCATGTTCAAGAACTGTATCTATATGTAATTCCTATCGCACGTCAGTTTTCTCCAGCACAATATATTAACTAATAAATAATGCATCCCTCTGACGCGTTGCTCCATTTTGCTCCCTGTATAGAAGACGTATTGCACACACATGCGCTGCCTGCTCCTTGAGCCCTTCTCCTCTCTCTCTCTCTCTCTCTCTCTCTTTCTGCCTTTTCGCTCTTTCTCTCTGCCTTTCAGCTCTTCCAGCAAATCATTCAGATATAATAACAGCAGAACACAGCTCCCCGCTCGTCATTAAAGTCACCGATAAGATTAGTGTGAAGTTGCAATTTACTTTTAAGATGAGCAAACAACCAGCAGAAACAAGTAACCGCAAACTAGAGCGAGAGAGAGAGAGAGGGGGAGAGAGAGAGAGAGGGGGAGAGAGAGAGAGAGGGCGAGAGATGAAAGGGAGAGGGGAGAGAGAGATGGAAAGTGACACATGGAAAGAGAGAGAGAGTGGAAGAAAGATACAAAATGAGGGAGAGAGATACAGAGAGTGAGAGGAAGAGGGGGAGAGATAGAGAAAAAAGAAAAGGATTGAGCGATAGAAAGAAAGAGAGAGAGGGGGGAGACCTAAAAAGAGAAGGGGAGATATAGAAAGACAGAATTGATTTTTCCTGATCTACCATCCAATCAATTCTATCTATCAATTTATCAATCTATCTATCAATCAATCAATCAATCAGTCTGTCTATCTATCTAGAGAAGAGAGATATAGTGTGACAACCGATCCTAACTGAGGTGTCTGATGCTGGAATAAATATACCATTTTTTAATATATATATATATATATATATATATATATATATATATATATATATATATATATCGTGTATATATATATATATATATATATATATATATCTTATATATATATATCCGTGTCCTAAAGAGTGTGATTTAACCCTTAATGGCTAAAATAAGGACCAGCCTTGGGTTGCTAACCCATCAGATGTCACGGCTTGTCAGTAGACTGCTTGCCCTCCCCACCCCTGACATTCACTCGCTGAGCCTCACGAAACGCACACTTACCTCCGTAAAGTGGATTATTTAATGCGTGAGAATCCACGGTCTCTTCTTCTGCAAGTTCAACTCGCGAAAGTGACGCTTGCTGAAGTTTGTCACCTGTAGAAGTCCTAGTGAAAAGGAGCAGGTGTCTGTGCTAGGTTGTAGAAAGCTATCTCCTTGGCTTGTATCCCTCAGGCATGTCCAAGGTGTATATGTGTTTAAATACCCTCTTGCCCCCTGCCCAGTATAGAGGGTCTCCTGTGCGGTGGATATGCAGCTCCCTCTGATTGTGTGCGCTCAGTTGGAGTCTCTGGTTGCATCTGATGCTGGATCCAGGAGTGAGAGAGAGGAGGACTCATGGAATTACTTCTTTTCACACACAGATGGAGCTCAAAGCAAAAAGATCATCGCCAAAGACATTGGGAACAGCCTTTCTTTTTTCTAAGGCTCCGAAACTCCTTCCAGCATCCCCACAGCCAGCAATCACTTTTGTTGCATGTGTCTGTCTCTTTATATATACAGTATATATATATATATATACCTACGTGGTAACATCAACTTATAGTTTTGGTCTCTGCAATGGCCATTGTTGAATGGCCAATATTTTTTTTTTGATAAAAACATTTTAACAAGCAGCCAGGATACAATTTCATTACAAGCTTTCCATAAATCAACCTGTCTATAAGGAAAGCCTGCCTCCTTCTGTATAATATATCTATTTTTTTTGGCCTTTATGTCCCGAGTCCTTACTCAGCCCAAACAAGTGTTTCTTTTTTTTTTAAATAGGAGTTTTAACGTTTGTTTCGAAATCTGGTGACACCTTAAACTACATCATAGGTACAATTATCAAGATGTTCATTGAAGGTCATTGATGAGGTCCCCCTTACTGTCCGGTCTGTCCAATTATTTTTGCCCACTGGGGCTAATAAATCCAAATAACCTGTTTCCCTAAAACCAGAGGTTATATTTTCCCCAAGGTGGTAATTCTAGAAGCAAGTCCATCTGGAGAGCTGAATCTCCATTGGAGACCAGATAAGGTGAGCCAATTTAGCACAAATGTCAAAGAATCTCAGAAGATATATACTGTTGTTTTTTTTATTTCTTAATACCACATATTTTCATATATATATCTGTATATGGTTGGATAACCAATCATTGACGTCTTCCTCATAGCGAAAGCCGGCAACAAGATCGGTGGGTATGGTTCTCCGAGTGAAGGCGCTGCTCTGGGGAAAAAGGGTCTCCCAAAGTACTCTACCACCAGTCACAACATGGCACACCAGTCAGGATGCAAAAGAACACTTTATTGGGACTTGACGTGGTTTATATAGGCACGTCAAATGGAAAATGGAGTTGGCTTAGACAGGAAACCAGAAAGGATTAACAGAGGTAACACATAGCTCAATGGCAGACATTATGCCATTGTGACATTTGTCCTACAATATTCACTTCCAGGAGAAATCGCCTCAAGGATTAGATGACACCATCTCAAAAAGGAGAATGTTTTTGAAGTAATGGCATATAACGTATGCAGTGCTTGGTAGGACAAAGGCTTGGGGTCGGTAACCTGATCATAAGGATGAAGGAGAAGGGTTTTCAAAGCATTAAGCAGGAGTCAATGGCAAGTCAAGCTTGGCCATGCCAATGTGGGGACCAACTTCCAACTTCTTCTCTTGAGGAATATCATGCATGATGGTAGCCCTGACCACAGCAGATAGAGTGCTGGTGGTTGCCTGCTTTTGGCAAGGGTTAAACCCACCTGGAAACCTACGGTTAATAGGAGACTCCTTGCTACATACTTTGCTCGGGATCAGCCTGTGCTGTGGATGAGCTCTTCTGCTCTGTGTTTGCTCACAGAGATAATCCTCTGAATTGCAGATGTTAAATCATATCTGGCACTTTGGATTTTTCGCAGAGAAGCGACTCTCTCTGGATTTCAGTCCCTTTTCATTTTCCACCGAGCTGGCGGATTACAGACACAGACGTGGAAATCCCGCAGCCTGGAAGGGCAAACTGTTTAGCGAGGAGTCACACAGCTTTAGTATAAAAAAACCCCTTAAACAGCTAAGGATGTTTCACGGGACCAACGAAGAAGGTTCTCCAATAGATGAACATTCTAATAAAAGTATTATATGTTACCTAAAAACTTGGCAGCAAAAGTTAGCTTTCAGAAAAGTTACATTTAGCTCTAGAGGAGCCCCCCATCCCAAACACCAGCCATTTGACCGCTTGAAGGGTACATGATGTCTTTGGGGGGCTTATTGGACTCTTGGGCAGTTGACTGGAGACACAATGGGTCATAGCTATAAAAAGCAAGTTTGTTGTAAAGTTCTAAACGTCTAGCAATGTGAAAAACAAGCATTTTTAAGCAATCCTGAAATTCTGAAATAGATCTTTAAAATGAATTGTTCAAAATTGTATAATAATAATAATAATAAAATTGGCTTAATGAAGGCATACCGGTAATATGTGAAATACACAAGCCCTGGGGTCTCAGGGTGAAGGGGCAGATTCTCAAGGTCACATGGTCGACTCCTTCATATTCTACTCTGATTTAATGATCTGAGCATCCCGACACTGGATTGTCAACAAACATGGTTTGCTGAATTAACAAATGCGTGTGAGTAAAGGTTTCAGTAATCATCTACGTTACATGACAATGTTTAGAAGATTATGAAGATCATCCATTAAACGACAGAACTCGCTGATTTCTCAGCTTTTTTTTTCTTTCAGACCCGGAGAATGGCTTAGCGGCAAGGTCCGTTGGTCTTTCTCTTAGCAGATGTCTGAGTGGGTGTTCTGAAGAGAGTGGGTGAGGCTGAAGAAGTACCAGACTGCTTCCCTGCCTGCAGCTAAATAAAACATCCTGCTCCTTCGTTCTTGGAACACGTCCTGCATTATTGTTGTTTTTGGCCCATAGCATCAATCCTTCAGGTTACTCTTCATTCTCCACAGTCTTTTCCGCCGTTAATGAAACAGTCAGAACTTGGGACCTCTCAACAGTATCATTCATCCAGCTGCAAGTGGTTCAGTAGGTCTATTTCATAGATCATGTCAGTGTGATAGACCTTGTAATTTTAATATGGTGGGTTGGGAACATAGTGATGCTCTATCCTGATTATATTATGGCTTCTTATTATATCCCTTTCTGTAACTGAGATCCCAAAGCTACACTTAGGAGGCCTTTGATTGTCTACATGTTAAGCATTTCAAGAACCTTCTAACCTTCTTCCCGGACTTGTAGCGTTCCTGTTTCTTAACTTACTCTCTGATTTAGTGTACCCTAAATACTGCTACTGGCCTCATCCTTAAAACACATCATTCCTCGCTCATACCTTTACCTACTCATTCCTTGGATAATCAAGGTTCTAATCTTGCCATTAACACACAGAGGCCATCAACATTCTATCCTCAAGAAGGTTTCTGGTCAGTGTGGTTGTCTTCCTCCCTCTAAGTTTCAAAGAGTCCCTCAAGCCTAACTTACCTAGATTCACTTAACTAGCACCTAACGCATTCTCCTTTTTTAAGCCAAGACTACATTACCAATAATTTCGTATTGTTCATTTTAAGCGGCCCACTCTGCACCTTCTCCCTCACCATTTCCCCATCTAGATTGTAAGCCATGGAGCAGGACCTTCTTTCGATCGTGCTGTCTACTCAACAAGCCCTTTTGTAAAATGTTGGCGCTCTACAAATTGTTCCTCACTCAGTCGACATCGAGAAACGTACGAGACCTCCCGTTATGATGGATTTGTCTTTCACCCCTAGATAATTATGTATAATTTCATAATTGCTGGTTTTTCCCATTCTTCTGTTTACTTTGCATTTAGAACTTGGTTACGTGTTATGATTATTAGATCGTAGATAATTGATCTGTTGAAAGCCTTGTGATTATCCTCTATTTTAAATATCTGCTTTGTTTGTTTAATTTATGATTATTGATAGTTCTTGGTAAAATTATCAAACAAAAGAGGGTTTGAGATTTTCTCACGAAGGACACAGATTCCAGTTCAAATATCGGCCCATGCGTGGCTTATCAAGCCAATATACAAGATATAATTATATGGGGGGAACAAATAGGTCATTAAACAAATGTACATCCTTCACTAATAAGGGATATCTGATTTCATACTCAGCAAACATTATGATCTCCTAGAAAAGAGGGTCATCAGGGGAGGAAAGAGAGGCAACTTGGACCCAAAGGAAGGACACTTGGAAGGTGTGTTTTAAGTCATTCCCTTACAAGTGAACTCTCTAGGTTTGACCCGGAGTCTCCAGGTGGAGCACTACTTCCCTGGGTCTCCGGGTCAGTCTCATCTTTCTCCA
The DNA here is from genome assembly GCF_027358695.1 of Spea bombifrons. Lineage (NCBI taxonomy): Eukaryota > Metazoa > Chordata > Amphibia > Anura > Pelobatidae > Spea > Spea bombifrons. The sequence goes on along the minus strand of NC_071099.1, from coordinate 24,981,089 downwards.
GGCAGGGGAGCAGCGGTGTTTGGTCATGCCCACTCCCCACCCACTTCTCCTCCTATTCCTCAGCTACTTAAGGCTGTTTGGGGCTATCTAGCCCTGCCCCACACATGGCTAACCCCACCCCTTCATTAAGTCAATCACCAATAAGAGGGAGCGCTCTGGGTAGACCACCCTGGTATAAAGTAGCTCAGAAAAAGGGGGAGAACTGAGCAGGGAGGGAAAGAAGTAGAGGGGGCGAAATACCACCCCAAAATAAAAGAATACCCCAGAATATCAGTGGTAGTGTATCTCGGCAGTGGGTAACATGTGGTTAAT